>NC_079209.1:15652893-15680553 GCF_026745355.1 Beta vulgaris subsp. vulgaris
ATATGTAGTTTTTATATTTTTTACAAATACAAAATTAGAGATATAAAGGCTCAAAGTAGTGCATCGGCATGCGTGAAAAGTGTAAGTGTAACAATTAAAAAGAAACGGAGGTAGTATATATATAGGTTTAAGTTCATATGAGAACCACTCATTTTTCCTCATTTTATGAAGATTTTGATCATTTCATAATATTTTTGCTCATTTTTTGTTTCACTTATTTTATGGTTTTGTTCATTTAACAATTTAATGCTCATTTATCAACGTTTTTGCTCATTTTACGTTTTGCTCATTTTACTTTTTTCTCATTGAACTTTTTTATGCTCATTTTACGTTTTTCTTCTTTTACATTTTTGTTCATTTTACGTTTTTGATAACTTAATGTATTCTACTCATTTTATGTTTATGATCATTTGTTACTTTTTTTTTGCTCATTTTAGGAAGTTTTTGCTCATTTTAAGTGGTTCTCACGGTTCTCACCATAAGAGGGTTCTCATTAGAACCCAACCCTATATATATATATATATATATATATATATATATATATATATATATATATGCTCCCTTTGTATTTTTTTATCTTTTCTACTTTGACTTTGTATGTTTGCCAATGCACTTATTCTACATTAAATATTTTTCATACATATTAGTAAAAATTATAATGATTGAATATTAATAAAATACTTATGAGACGAATCAAACAAGATCCTACAGGACTATATTTTTTCTTATATATTGAGAAAAATCTAAAAGATTCTCTCTAATTGTGAATAGTGTTAAAATTCTTAGTGAAAAAGATAAAAAAAATACAGAGGGAGTATATAGAAGTGAGTTCATATGAGAATGCACACTTACATGAGAAATGATAATGAATTTTATGCGCTATAACTCTTATGAATAAGTGATGTAACTCTAATGAAAAAGTGATGTAACTAAAAAAAAATTATAAAAAAAAATTAGGCTCAAATTTTTTTAGAGGGGGTATAACTCTAATTAACAAGTGTTGTAACTCTAATCCAATCGTGTGGTTGAGATTCATTTTCATTTCTCATGTGATTTTACCCCCATATCTATATATACTAGTATTTTTTGCACACTCTGCGTGCATGTCATATTAAAATTCTTTTTTCTCAATTAGTTATTCATCAGTGTTACAAAAAAATTGATTTAAACAAATATTTATAATGATTTTAAAGATTTAAATTTATTTTTCTTAAATCAATATTTTGTTGATTTTTTTAGTTATTTGTTCATCATTATTCAAATCTCTATTATATAAGTGAAGGAAATGCAAAGCAGAAGAAAGCCCGTGCTCAAATAAAGTGGAAGAATTTGTATATCAGATTCAATCGTTGAATATTAATAAAGTGGAAGAATTTGTGTGTCAGATTCAATTGTTGAATATTAATAAAGTGAAAGATTTTAATTTATATGATAGAGATTATTGAATAATAATCAACATTTAGGTTTTGAAATATTATCATTATAATTATTAATATGAAATAAATTCAAGTCTTTATTTTTTGTACGCATTGTTTCAATCAAGTTATATTGTCAATTTAATTTTTTATCAGTGTTTTTCTCACATATTAAGAGGAAATTATTCTCCTTAATTTACTATTTAATTGAAATTTGAAATTCAATTCCATTATTAACTAGTTCAATATATATGGCAAGTAGGAAAAAGAAAAGACTATTAAATATATAAAGAAATTTAAATCATTAAGAATATATTAAACTTTTTGTGGGGGGACACCATCTTCCTCATCAAGGCCTCACAAATTGAATGTTTGGAGCAGTGGTTCTCGATCCTCCGCGCTATTTTAGCAAGTTTGCAACACAATATTGCAGGACCCGTGTTCGAACTCTATCATCATCTTTTTTGGGCCTACTTGAATACTTCTATGTTTCCTCTATGTTTTGGTGGGAAAACCTCCTTTTCCTTTTTTTTATATACTTCTTTCATGGCAAATCTTCAGTTTATTTTTTGGAAACTTGGCTATTAATATTTTCCACCCTTTTATACTGTATTATCTCTATTATATAAGGGAAGGGGGAGCAATGGTGTCCTCTTTTGAAACGCCTATTTTGTCCCCCTTCTCTTTCTAAATTACAAAAGGAATGTCAAAATCAAAATAGCGAAAATAAATTTACAACACTCACTCACAAATCACTTAAAAGAAGAAACTTTACAAATCACCCATACAATTGAAAAATCACGTAATAAAAATCACGCAAATCACTCAAATAATCAGGAAACTTTATTAAAACTTAAAAATTAATATACAAACTAAAACTAATAACCTAGAACGTTAATACATACAAAAAACACTTACAAAAATTTACTTACAAATCACTATTCTCAAGAACCATTCACAATTAATGGTGGGTCATGATAAAAAAAAAAAAAGGTGTATTTGTAATGAAATCAGAATTTAGAAATTAGACAAGGAAAAAAATTATTTACTTTTTTTATAGTGTTTCCTATATATAATGAAACTTTTACATATATTTGGACGTATTTTTTTCTGTTATATAATAGCGATAAATTATCAAGGTAAAAAAGTTTATATAAAATATCATTCAAAAATTAAAGTACAACATATCTCTATTATATAAGGGAAGGGGGGAGCTATGGTGTCCCCGAATGAAGAGACTATCTTACGCCCTTCCCATTCTAAATTACAAATTCACTTACAAATCAAAGGGGGCTTCAAACAAAAATATCAAAAATATAATTATAATAATCACTCACAAGTCAACTAAAATCATAAAATTGCATAATTTACGTTATGCAATCATCACTAAAATGAATAAACTTTACACAAACTTAAAAATTCACTTACAAACTACAACCTATGAAAAAATTGACTTGAAATCAAAGTGTCTACTTTCTTTACAATTTATGAAGTACTATACTTAATTAAAAAATCAACTAAAAAAATTATAATATTAGAAATCATAAATAAATTCAAAAAAAATTCTATTTTATTCATAGAATTTAACTTTGAAAAGTAAAAAAAAAACAACAACAAAAAGAATGGTGAGAGACTTAAGTGACAGAAACTAAACCAATCAAATTTTGCAACTAAAAAACAATTATACTTCGTATGTCTAATGTTCAAATTTTGACTCTTATGCCGAAGAAAAAATGAGTTTCTGTTCGGAAAAAATTCAAGCACGCATCGCGTGCAAAAAATTCTAGTTTTTCTAAAACTAGGTGTCTTTTGAGTTTTGCCTTTTTTTAATCATTTCACCTTGATAATTATTCATGTCCATGTGAAACGAAAATTTCCATTCCAAAAAAAAACCATAAATCATCTACATTCTACACCTTACAAGTATGTAACTTTAAATTGTTTATATGAATTTTTTTCATTTACTAATATGTAAAATATATAAACTTCTTTGGTTGTCCACTTATAATATAAAGAGTACTAAAAAAAGGTTGCTTGATTATGAAAAAAAATGAAATATATCTCAAACCTCTTACATGTGATTTTATAAATAGCACAGGGCCCCAAATAGTTTAAGACGGACCTGTTCCTCACCCCTTCACTTATACAATACTAGTCTTCTTTTGCACGCGAAGCGTGCGTGGATTATTTTGACGATTATTAAATGAAGGGTTAAAAAGTCTTTTCAAAAGGGAACACCATAGTTCATATATATATATATATATATATATATATGTAACACCCCCAAATTTCTCTTTTTATAAAGAATATATTTTAATATAAACACTTGAGAAACTTGAGAGTATTACCGCCACGTGATAACGTTAAAGGCTAAAACTACTAACTACTAACTACTAAATTAACAATGCAGCGGAATTAATAAAAATAACTTCTCTTTATTGATAAATAAAAATTTATTGTTTCAACTATGACAAAGGGAAATATAAGAATAATAACTACTAAACTAAGCTATGTAGTACTCCTCACTAGCTCCCCCATACGTAGTATGCATCAATCAACCTGAAAAATCTGCTCACCAAAAGGATCATCACAGGGACAAAGCCATAAAACAAACAAAACAAAAGGCGTGTCAGTAAAAAAATACTGAGTACATGTATATGCGGAAATTTAAACACTTTATTAAACATTCAAAAAAATATTCATATAAACCTTTCTTGAATACTTGAAATAACTTGTATAATATAAAGTATATAACTTTAATAAAAGTCCTTTTCCTTGCCTAGGTACCTTTCCTAAAGTGTGCACACCCCCCAAGTTTAGTATTCCTTAATGAGTCTATTAAGAGAGGAAACTACCTTGTCCACATGACTTATACAAAAAGTACATGGGTAAAATATAATAGCTACCGTTCTTGCTAATAAATAATAAGTCGTGGCCTCTTTATAAATTGTGATCATAAAAGATCATATAACTAAGAAAATCTTTCGGAAATAATCCTCCTTTATAAGAATAGTAATTCTTTTAAAACTTTAGCCATATAATGGCATGTAAAATATAGAACTTGTTCATAAATAACCTTGAAAGATCTTATTGATCATACATAAAATAATAACTTTCATGATAATACTATATGAATATAATAATAATTATGTTAATAATACTAGAGTAAGTAATCGTAATGTGCAAGAAGCATGGCTATTGATTCAAGACCCTTAGAGATTTGCTACATGAGTACCAACATTCTTTGTTCTGCCGATTTGGTCAACATAACTATTTTCTATAACTACTTTAGATATGAGATCAGTATACACTTAGGGAATTTATCATTGAATTCGGACGCCATAGTGTATAAGCAGCATAAAATTTGGAAATATAAATACTTGACGCAATGAAGTCGGTAGGCTACAATGATGCTGACAATTCTTATGCGGCATAGATAAAATTCATGTTGTTCATGCTAAATACATAAAACATGTAGATAATCCAAAATAACAATCCTAGAAACATGTAACTACGTATGCAAAATATATTTAACATCTACATATACACGCACCTTAATAATAATAAACTACTAGGGAGAAAAATAGAGAAGGTAGGCTAAGAGGGAGAGAGGTTTAAACTTGAGAAAAGAGATTTATTTCCTCAAATTTGGTGTGAAGAATATGGTGGGTGGAGACCCCTATTTATACTAGTTGGGTAAATAGGATAAGAATAGGAATAGGAACTAAAAGATAGATTTTGAGAAAGATAATTATTTAGTAGGATAAACTATCTTTTATGATAATATAGCTAGAATAGAGGAATATTCCACAAGATAAATAGTCTAGATGCTAATTAACCAAAAGATAAAATAAACAAATTAACAAATTAACCAAAAGATAAAAATAAAAAGAAACCAACTTGAACAAATAACTCACTGGCGTGAGTTCTTCACGTATTAAAGATTTTTTTTTTTTTTTTTCTTATATAAAACTTTTGTAAATCTTTTTGAAATTTCTTTTTAAAATATCTTCTAACTACTTGGATTACAAGTTGTAAACTTAGGCCCAGTATATAATTTGGGCTAGAATTTATTTGAAAGCCCATAATTTAATATAAAAGCCTATTTAAAACCTTAATAATTAATAAAAGCCTTTTTAGTATATAAAACCTTTTAAAAAATATAACTAATAACTTACTAAAAATACGGAGTATTACAGACTACCCCCTTAAAAGAAGTTTCGTCCTCGAAACTTAAGCAAGCAATGCAAGAGACAAAGCAAGTAAGACACATATACCACCAACTTCCTATAAAAGTAAGTTGATTCACATAATAACTCATAAAATATGCCAAACAATAAGGTTCTAAGTCAAACGCGCGAAACTCTATCGATTCTACCCCCTTAAAAGGAGTTACGCCCCGTAACTCTACTACTAACCTTCTGCAAACAACTCTGGATATTTCTTTCGCATTCAGCCTCTGCTTCCCATGTTGCTTCTTCAGACTTCTGATTAGACCAGAGCACCTTAACAATTTTAACATCTTTGTTTCGGGTACTTCTAACCTTACTGTCTAAAATCTTAATAGGCCTTTCTTCATAAGACAAGTTCTCATCAATTTGAACTGTTTCAGGTGCAACACATGCGATTTATCGGGATATACCGTCTCAACTGAGATATATGGAACACATTATGAACACGGCTTAATTCAGTGGGTAGGGCTAGCCTATAGGCCACTTTTCCAACTCTATCCAATATTTCATATGGGCCTATAAACTTAGGGCTGAGCTTCCCTTTCTTTCCAAACCTCATCACACCCTTCATTGGTGATACTTTCAAAAGCACTTTTTCGCCCACTTCATATTCTTCTTCCCTACGCTTCAGATCAGCATAGCTTTTCTGACGATCTTGGGCTGCCTTAATCTTTCCTTGGATCATCTTAACCTGTTGCACGGTCTCTTCAATCAATTCAGGCCCAAGTACAACTGTTTCACTTATATCGTTCCAACATAATGGGCTTCTACATTTCCTACCATACAAAGCCTCGAATGGTGCCATGCCTATACTTGAATGATAACTGTTATTGTAGGAGAACTCTATCAAATCGAGATGATCTTCCCATGAACCCTGATATTCCATGACACAAGCTCTTAACATATCTTCTAAGGTTTGTATGGTCCTTTCAGTCTGACCATCAGTGGCTGGGTGAAAAGCAGTACTCATCAATAGCTTCGAACCAAAGGCTTGTGTAGCTTCTGCCAGAAGTTAGACAAAAATCTAGAATCTCGATCAGACACAATATCTTTCGGTACTCCATGTATTCTCAATACATGCTTGATGTAGGCCTTAGCTAGTTGGTCCATCGACCATGTTGCCTTCATAGGTATGAACACTGCAGACTTGGTCAACCTATCGACAATTACCCATATCGTATCATTCCCAGATTTACCCTTAGGTAAAGCAACAACGAAATCCATCGAAATAGAATCCCACTTCCATCCTGGCACATCTAAAGGTTGGACTTTTCCTTGGGGTCTTTTATGTTCACTCTTCACCTTTTGACATGTTAAGCATTTGGAAACAAATTCCGCTATGTCCAACTTCATACGAGCCCACCAGAAATTCTTCTTTAAATCCTTATACAACTTATCACCCCTGGGTGCATCGAATATGGAGAATTATGCCTTCTCCATGATTTTCAATTTCAAATCTTCACAAGCTTCGGGTATACACCACCTTCCTTCCATTCTTAAACTTCCATCTTCATGAATTTCGAAGTCTCCAGCATGACCCTCCCTCACCTTTCTTTTTATCTTTTCCATCTTTTCATCTTTTAATTGAGCTTCCCTAATTTGATCAAACATCGAGGGTTGGATGGTCAATGCACTAAACATTTTCTCTACTTCTCCATATTGCATAACTTCAAGATTCATCTTCTGAAAGTCTAAACACAGTTGATCTGCCACCACCATAGTGCTTAAGGTATGACTTGTCTTCCTACTTAAGGCATCTGCCACTACATTGGCTTTCCCTTCATGGTATTGGATATCCAAATCGTAGTCTTTTATGAATTCTAACCATCTCCTTTGCCTCATATTCAAATCCTTTTGGGTGAAAATGTATTTCAAACTCTTGTGATCTGTGTATATCTTACATGTCACCCCATACAAATAATGACGCCAAATCTTTAAAGCAAAGACTATTGCGGCTAACTCTAAGTCATGAGTAGGGTAGTTGACTTCATATGGTTCAGTTGCCTTGATGCATAAGCAATGACTCTTCTATTTTGCATTAAAACACACCCTAGACCATGTTTAGATGCATCACTATATACTTCATAAGTATCACTCCCATCAGGCAAGGATAACACAGGGGTTGTGGTTAGTCTTTCCTTTAGGATGGTGAAGGCTTGCTCACATTCTGGGCTCCAAATAAACTTGGACTCTTTCTTCATAAGGTTGGTCATTGGTCGGGCTATTTTCGAGAAATCCTTAACAAAACGTCTGTAATAACCTGCCAGACCTAGAAAACTTCTTATATCAGTCACATTCTTTGGAGTAGGCCATTCACTAACGGCTTCAATCTTTGCTGGATCAACGGCAACACCCTCCTTAGTAGCCCAGAAATGCCACTTTTTCCAACCAAAACTCACACTTCGAAAACTTGCATACAATTGCTTCTGTTGGAGGGTTGACAAAATTATTCGGAGGTGTTTCTCATGCTCTTCTTTATTCTTAGAGTAAACCAATATATCATCTATAAATACTACCACAAATTGGTCTAAGTATGGCTTAAAAATTCTATGCATGAGATCCATAAATACTGCTGGCGCATTAGTCAATCCAAAAGGCATTACTGTAAACTCATAATGGCCATAACGTGTCCTAAAAGCGGTCTTAGCAATGTCCTTATCAGCAATTCTTAACTGATGATACCCTGACCTTAAGTCAATCTTAGAGAAAATTCCAGCTCCTTTCAGTTGGTCAAACAAATCATCGATCCTTGGGAGAGGATACTTATTCTTATGGTCACTTGGTTCAACTCACGGTAGTCGATGCACAACCTTAGACTACCATCCTTCTTCTTTACAAAAAGACAGGCGCCCCCATGGGGATACACGGGCCTTACGTAGCCCTTCTCTAATAACTCTTCTAATTGGGTCTTAAGCTCATTCATTTCAGCTGGAGCCATACGATATGGTGCTTTAGATATTGGGCCAGTTCCAGGCATTAGGTCTATGGTGAACTCCACCTCCCTTATTGGAGGCATTCCAGGGATTTCTTCTGGAAAGACATCCGAAATTCATTAACTACAGGAATATTCTCCATCTTTTCTCCTTCTACTCCCAACTTTTGTATACTACACAAGTACATGGATACCCCTTTCTTATACAGTTCTTGAGTTGCATAGCAGAAATCATTCTTGGACTGGGCTTCTGACTGATTTTTCTATAGGTTACTTTGACTCCTTTTGGGCCTTTCAACGTCACTTTTTGGGCTCTGCAGTCTATTTGGGCTTTGAATCTTCCCAACCAATCCATTCCCATAACAACATCTAGGTCATCTAACTCGAATTCAATTAAGTCTGAAGGAAATTCTACCCCTGCTATAGTCACTAAGACATCTCTATATAGCTTAGAAACGTTAATGACATCTCCAGAAGGTATGACTATATCCATGCTTATAAGTTCGGGTTTTCCCAACTTAAGTTTCTCCACTAAGGTTTTGGAAATAAAAGAGTGAGAAGCTCCTGAATCAAATAAAATCTTAACTGGAATAGAAGAGATGAAGAAAGTACCAGTCACTACGCCGCAGTCGTTTCAGCCTCACGATTGCTCATGACAAACACTCGACCTTGATTATTTGTCTTAGCCTGATTGTCTCCTCCGTTCCCATTCTTAGGAGGAACACGATTATGGGTCACTGATTGCTGTTGGAGTCCTTTGTTCCCATTACCTCCCTGATTCTGGGTCGGCTTAGGATTTGCTGATGTTGAGTCTTTCTGGAAGCACTCATATTCTCTATGGCCTAACTTGCTAAGATCCTACAAGTTACCAGATTTCCTTCACAGCCCTTCCTGGGTGGTTTCTTGGACATCTTTTGCAGTAGTAGACTCTCTTGGACTTTCCATTTTCAGATTGACTACGATTGTTGTTATTCCCATTACTTTATTTCATCCTTTCCTTGCTTGAATCCTCCATTAATCTTTTGACGCTTATCTCCACCTTGAAACCCATTACTAGACCCTTCCTTTTATCTCCAGGATTCACTTCCACTCTCTTCCTTGATCCCGAATAGATGGGCAGCTCTCCCATACACTTCCTCAAGGCTATTAAAGTTAGCCCCTCCAATTTCCCTTGAATGGACAAGGTCAACCCTTGCTCAAATCGTTGAGCCTTCAAAACTTCAGTTGGAACCATTTCAGGTGCAAACCTCATTAACTCTATAACTTAGAGTAGTACTCATTGACAGTCATGGTCCCCATCCTTAGGTTGGTAAACTCTAGGCACTTCTTTTTCCTTAAGTGAGGTGGGTAAAACTTGGTTCTCAAGGCTTCCTTAAATTGCTCCACCCAAAATCCTCTTGAGTCGCTAAAGACTCCTTCCTTTGGGACCACCATAAATCAGCTTCCTCTCTTAGATAGTATGTAGCATTGTTGATTTTCAACTCATCATCACACCTAACAGCAGTAAACAGTTTATCAAACTCTCTAATCCAGTTCTCAAGACTGGCTGGGTCCTCTTTTCCATCATAGACAGGTGGATTCCTAGAGGCTACTTTCTTAAACACCTCGCCAGCTAGGTCAGGTTCTTGTTGACGGTTCAGTTGAGAAGTCATAGCCTTAGCCAAATTCTTGGTCAGAGAGGTCAACTCCTTAAGAGTTGCTCGAGTTTTGGATCTACTTCCGGGTCTACTGGCCATTTCTTCCTGGATAAGAAACAAACTACTTATTAAGTGATCCTACTAAATTTGTAATTCATACAACAATCATGATTCATAATATGATTGACAAATTGCACATAACATAAAAAGAGCAAACTAGAATTTTATTTATTATGCTAACATTTATAACGAGTAGTAGTCTAATTACAGAACTACTAATTATTAAAGCTACTAAAAAAAATCTCCTTCCTTATGAAAATTAATAATATTTTCATACTTTGCTAGACAGAATATCATACAACTATTCATAAGAACAATAATCTGATTGTAAATAAGGAAACAAAAAAAAAATTCAAACTATTTGTATTTTCGAAAAAAATTTAAGTATATATGTATATATATGTATATAATAAGTTTTTATTTCGAATACTAGGTTTTTCGTGTATGGAAAAATTAATCGAGGGAGTTCCCAGGAAAGAGAGGTGCGGCACAAGCGGCCAACTTAAGTACCAAGTCTTTCCTTAGCCAGAACTTTCCTCAGAAAAATAAAGCCACACACTTATTCCTTTCTTCAAAATATATAAATTGAAAATATTTATATTGGAAATATAACTTTTTAAGCGGATAGAAAAAAAAATTATGCAAATAAAATAAAAAAAAATTGTGCACTAAAATGCGAAACTCTAACTTATATGCCCTTCCTAAATCTACCCAAACTCTCATTAATAAACCTAAAGGCTCTTGATACCACTTTGTAACACCCCAAATTTCTCTCTTTATAAAGAATATATTTTAATATAAACACTTGAGAAACTTGAGAGTATTACCGCCACGTGATAACGTTAAAGGCTAAAACTACTAACTACTAAATTAACAATGCAGTGGAATTAATAAAAATAACTTCTCTTTATTGATAAATAAAAATTTATTGTTTCAACTATAACAAAGAGAAATATAAGAATAATAACTACTAAACTAAGCTATGTAGTATCCTCACTAGCTCCCCATAGTAGTATGCATCAATCAACCTGAAAAATCTGCTCACCAAAAGGATCATCACAGGGACAAAGCCATAAAACAAACAAACAAAATGCGTGTCAGTAAAAATACTGAGTACATGTATATGCGTAAATTTAAACACTTTATTAAACATTCAAAAAATATTCATATAAACCTTTCTTGAATAATTGAATAACTTGTATAATATAAAGTATATAACTTTAATAAAATCCTTTTCCTTGCCTAGTACCTTTCCTAAAGTGTGCACCACCCCAAGTTTAGTATTCCTTAATGAGTCTATTACGAGGGGAACTACCTTGTCCACATGACTTATACAAAAAGTACATGGGTAAAATATAATAGCTACCGTTCTTGCTAATAAATAACAAGCCGTGGCCTCTTTATAAATTGTGATCATAAAAGATCATATAACTATGAAAATCTTTCGGAAATAATCCTCCTTTATAAGAATAGTAATTCTTTTAAAACTTTAGCCATATAATGGCATGTAAAATATAGAACTTGTTCATAAAATAACCTTGAAAGATCTTATTGATCATACATAAAATAATAACTTTCATGATAATACTAATATGAATATAATAATAATTATGTTAATAATACTAGAGTAAGTAATCGTAATGTGCAAGAAGCATGGCTATTGATTCAAGACCCTTAGAGATTTGCTACATGAGTACCAACATTCTTTGTTCTGCCGATTTGGTCAACATAACTATTTTCTATAACTACTTTAGATATGAGATCAGTATACACTTATGGCCTGTTTGGATACAAACATTTCATTTGAAATGCTGGAATTGGGCCAATTCACATGTTTGGCAATTTAAGGTATTTGGAATTGGATTTGGGCCCAATTCCCTACACATATTAAATATACCTCAGCCCATATCATTTGAAATCCATAATAAATTACTGTCATTTGAAATCCAAACTTCATCTCTTCATCCTCAAAACATCACGACAAAACTCTTTACTCATTTTCTCTCTCTTCCATTGGAGATTTTTCGAGCTCGGTTACCTGGTTTCACGGTTCTTCAGTTTCTCCTTTTCATTGTCTCCCTCAAGCTGTCTCTCTCCTCAACACATCGCGAGCTTTCTCTCTCCTCCTACATTGCGAAATCTTATTTTTAAGGTTAATTTCTCAATTCTTAATTTTTTTACCATGAATTTGCTGCGTGATTGTTTATGGTTGAGTTATAAATATTTTTTTAGGTTAGAATGTGTAATTAATTGAATTTTTGATTCTATATATTACTTACTTTTATCTTGCGATTAATTAGGGTTTTTTTTAGTCTTTGCAATTGTTACTGAGTATGTCGTGAGCAATAATGAGAAATGTATTCATGAATTTGTCTGCCATGGAATGTTGACATTGACAATTTTTAAAAAATGAGATGTTGACAATTAACAATAATGCGAAAGGTATTCATGAATTTGGAGTCCTTGTCCTTTCTGTTCCTCTCCAAATGCTTCCTGATAGCCACTGCCTTCTTGATAAGATGGTAGAGGTCTTCTGGGATTTCAGGAGCAAGACCTAAGAAACCTAAACAAATAATTAATTAGGAAAACAGGCTTCTCTCTGTACTAACCTGCTATTTGGAGAAAAATGAGTACTCGTGTAAGAGCAAAGGCAGTGTGTATTGTAGTAATATATATGAAATGGTAAGAACATAGTGTTGAACTTGTTTACAAGAACCAGTGTTTGAACTTGTTTACAAGAACCACAGTGTTGAACTTGTTTAGTTTAGTTATCAGAAATTCAGCTTATCTGCTTTTAACATGGGAATAAAAACATAACCTAAACTCTTGGTTATTATGTGGTTTTGCATCATATATCCTTTCTTTCTTAATAGTTTTTTTTTCATGAAAGTGCTTTAGTTTGGTGGTTGGTATATGTTTATGAATAGGTTTATGCTTCAATGTTGTATGACACTTGATATGTTACACAGAAATTTGAAATATGTCGAATGAGGTGAGTATACAGGAGTCAAGGAAACGTAGTCTCTAGCGTTCTTGGTAGGGGTGTTCAATGTCGGATATCGGATCGGATCCGATCTGAAAATTCGGATATCCGAAAATTCGGATCGGGGAAATTGCGATCCGGATCCGATCCGAAATTTTCGGATCGGATCACCGGGTTTTCGGATCGGATACCGGGTTGTCGGATCGTATCACCGGATTTTCGGATCGGGTCCGTTGAAATTTTTGAAAAATCCCGATCCGTATCCGATCCGAAAACCCGAAATTTTTTCCGGATACCCGATCCGAAATATCCGAAATCTTAAAATCGGATCGGATATCCGAAATTTCGGATCGGATCGGTGGATTTTCGGGCCGGATATTTCGGATCGGATATTTTTGCACACCCCTAGTTCTTGGGCTTTCGGGTCAACATGTGCTTCAAGCTGTGAAGATGTTTATGAACGGGCCGGTGAAGTTCGATATGTTAAAACATCTATCGTAGGAGCAATAGTTAGACTGGATTTGATTATGTATTAGTGATTAGTAGTTTTATTTTGTTGGTTGTAGGACCGAATTACAATTCCAAACTTTAACTTGGTTTGCCAAACAGTATTTGAATTTGAAATTCAACATTTGAAATTCTATGAATTCCCAAACAACTTATTGGAACTTGAAATTCCAAATTTGAAATTCCAAATTTGAAATTCTTAAGTTTCCCAAACACTAGACTTGGAATTGAATTCCAGAAATTGAGATTCCGAAATTGAATTGTACTATTTGAAATGAAATATGGGTATCCAAACGCAACCTTAGGGAATTTATCATTGAATTCGGACGCCATAGTGTACAAGCAGCATAAAATTTGGAAATATAAATACTTGACGCAATGAAGTCGGTAGGCTACAATGATGCTGACAATTCTTATGCGGCATAGATAATATTCATGTTGTTCATGCTAAACACATAAAAACATGTAGATCAATCCAAAATAACAATCCTAGAAACATGTAACTACGTATGCAAAATAATATTTAACGATCTACATATACACGCACCTTTAAAAATAATAACTACTAGGGAGAAAAATAGAGAAGGTAGGCTAAGAGGGAGAGAGGGTTTAAACTTGAGAAAAGAGATTTATTTCTCAAATTTGGTGTGAAGAATATGGTGGGTGGAGACCCCTATTTATACTAGTTGGGTAAATAGGATAAGAATAGGAATAGGAACAAAAAGATAGATTCTTGAGAAAAGATAATTACTTTAGGTAGGATAAACTATCTTTTATGATAATATAGCTAGAATAGAGGAATATTCCACAAGATAAATATTCTAGATGCTAATTAATCAAAAGATAAAATAAACAAATTAACAAATTAACCAAAAGATAAAAAAATAAAAAGAAACCAACTTGGAAACAAAGTAACTCACTGGCGTGAGTTCCTTCACGTCATTTAAAGATTTTTTTTTCTTTTTTTTTTCTATATAAATCTTTTGTAAATCCTTTTTGAAATTTCTTTTTAAAAATATCTTCTAACTATTTGGATTACAAGTTGTAAACTTAGGCCCAATATATAATTTGGGCTAGAATTTATTTGAAAACCCCATAATTTAATATAAAAGCCTATTTAAAACCTTAATAATTAATAAAAGCCTTTTTAGTATATAAAACCTTTTAAAAAATTATAACTAATAAGTTACTAAAAATACGGAGTATTACAATATAGGTTTAAGTTCATATGAGAACCACCCTTATGGTGAGAACCGTGAGAACCACTCAGTTTTCCTCATTTTACGAAGATTTTGATCATTTCATAATATTTTTGCTCATTTTTTGTTTTACTTATTTTATGGTTTTGCTCATTTAACAATTTTGTGCTCATTTATCAACGTTTTTGCTCATTTTAAGTTTTGCTCATTTTACTTTTTTTTCCTCATTGAACTTTTTTTATGCTCATTTTACGTTTTTCTTCTTTTACATTTTTTTTCATTTTACGTTTTTGATAACTTAATCTTTTCTACTCATTTTATGTTTATGCTCATTTGTTACCTTTTTTTTGCTCATTTTAAGAAGTTTTTGGTCATTTTAAGTGGTTCTCACGGTTCTCACCATAAGAGGGTTCTCATTAGAACCCAACCCTATATATATATATATATATATATATATATATATATATAATATATATATATATATATATATATATATATATGATGAATTTTGGAAAATTGAAGATAAAAAATCAAAAGTCCAAAATTATTTATATGGAAGTCATCGTTGTACCTACGAGTTTGTTAGCTTTAGTTCTATGGAATATTGTGACATGCAGGTCGGTGAGAGAACTAATGGTTGAGCTATGCAAGACTAATGTTGATTAGAAGTTCAGTACATAATCCTTAGCAAGAGTTCGTTAATTGCATTTTTGTCAATTTATTTATTAACTGTTAAACTTTTTGTTTGTGTAGTCAACCACCTAAATGGAACAGCAGACCGCCAGACCGGCTGGTTCCACCATCCAAACTGAAGCCCTGTTTGCCAACAGGCTCTTGAATGGGCAGCGGCCCATGGTTATTCACAGATCCAAGTTAAAACTGATTCGGCCCTTCTTGTTCACTACCTATGCTCTGCTAGAAGCCTAGAACAACTGATATTGTCATTAAATGGACGGTAAGTGAGATACAACAAATAGATACCACTCGCCAGTGGTGCCAAATCATTAAGGTCTCAAGGGATCAGGTCAAGCATGCACACGAGCGCACCATTTGGTGCCGTGTTTGTTGTGAGTTTAAGTCAATGTTATTTTGATAATGATAAATGTTTTTAATGTTAGAACATGTAGGTATGTAACAGTAATCTAAAAAAGCTATCAAGATTGAATGTTCATAAAAGGTCAAGAACTTGAAGATATGGAAGTTTAGGTCTAGTTATGTTTTTAATCATGTTTATGCAATGTAATTAACGTATTGAAATTTTGTGCTAAAATTAGAAATATGAAATTCAGATGATTAACTACTCCCTCCGTTTCCTAAATATCTTCCCACTTACTGTTCCTACAGATACTAAGGAAAATCAAGTTGTGTTGGGCATGGTGTGAGTAAAGTAGGAGAGAGAAAGGGTTTAAGATAAATAAACAAATAAAAAGGTGTTAAAGTAGGAGAGAGAAAGGGAGTAAAATTGAATTAATAATGTAATGGTGGACCATATGATAGTGACATGAGAGGGTAAATAGGGAAATTTGTTTTGCCAAATAAGGAATAAAAGAGGGAAGATCTTTTGGAACCACCTTTAAACGGAAAGAGGGAAGATCTTTAGGAAACGGAGGGAGTATTTTCTTAGAGGTAAGAAAATAGGTGATCATATTAATTTCATGTTTATATGGATTAAAGAAAAAGAAGGGATACTTTTGATAAAACAAGGTTTTTGAAAAACAGTTTTAAAAAGAAAAGGATTTTTCTTTTCGAAAAACAGTTTAAGAAAGAAAAGGATAATTATTTTCGAAAAACTGTTTTAAATAGGAAAGGATTTTTACTTTCGGAAATCAGTTTTGAAACTAAAAGGATTTTTATTTTTGAAAATCAGCTTTTAAAAGGATAAAAGTTTTTTTTTGTTTTCGAAAAAAAATGGAGAAAATCCCTTAATTTTAGGAATAAAATTATTCAAGAAGATAATCATATCTTGGAGAAAATTTTTTATTCAGTTGATAAGTTATATAAGGGATAAAAATCAGAGGAACAACTCACGTTTTTATATTTGGTTTTTGATAAATTTTGAGAGCTGAAAACGAATCCCCATAGCACTGTGTACAACACAGAGTTCTAGTAAGTTAAGGTTTCTAAAACAACGATTGTAACAGTCCTCTATTTGCTTGAATAAGAAGCACACCTGTGGGGGCCATTCTTTCTATAATTCTCATATTGTAGAAAGTAGAACACTTAAGGTTAAGTGTTGGGGAGTACTACTAGAGTTAGTAGTGAGGGAATCATCTTGTACTAAGAGTTTGGTATTTTAAGATTTGAATAATAAAGAGTAGTTTGTATGGACGTAGATCTTAGAGGTGAGATTGGACCACGTTAAATTCATGTGTCTTATCATTTGATTCTATTGTTTTCTTATTTTGATACAATTGTGTTCGAGCAAAAACATCAATCGGAGAGTTTACGAGTGAATAACACGGTGCAAGGCATTGTGTCATAAGAGTGTTTTTGCGAAAATCGATTAGTTTTTATCACTCAATTCAACTCCCCTTCTTGAGTGTCACCTTCTACTCCAACAGTGTTATTATGTTAATCAAAGTTCTTTTTCTAGTTTCTAATTTATACGATGTTTGGATGTAAAAAAAAAACCCCCAAATGGAAAGACTGAATGAGGCACGCAGTCTTTTCATCACTGGTTTTTTCTATTTGTTGTAAAAGATTTTGCATATGAACAAATAGATTATTTTTACCAGAATTTTCTGTAAACATATACTACATCCGTTTCATTTTAATCTACACACTTACACTTTTCACGCATGACAATGCAAAATTTTGTAGACATATATCGTTAGTTTGTATTTGTAAAAATTATTAAATGCACATATTAATAAAATACATATCATGATGAATCTAAGAAGATTCTACATGACTATATTTTCATCCGCGTATAAATTACCAATGATGGTCAAAGTGAAATTTGTGAATAGTGTAAAATATCAAAGTGTAACAATTAAAATGATATGGAGGGAGTAATACTTGTACAAGTGTGGAGAATAATTGTGTTAACCTGATTAGGTTACCCTGGCATTCAATATATATAGTGTTACAATACATGCCTAAGACTAGTAAAAGTCCCTACTATCCTTTTACATACAATATATAGCTCTAATACACCCCCCTCAATCTGTACGGGGGTGAAAGAACGGATAGATTGAAACAATGCTTAGTAAACAAGTCAGTAAAAAGACCCTTAGTAAAGATATATATCAGCATCTTGAGACTGAGTAGGAACACACTAGTGGAAAAAAGCAGTAGGGCTGCGCTGAAAATGGCATGTAGGGCTGCGCTTTTTGAGGGCAGCCCTTTCCATCGCAGCCCTTCAGTATTCAAGTAGGGCTGCGCTAGAAAAGCGCAACCCTTCCTAGCTGGAAGGGCTGCGCTAGAAAAGCGCAACCCTTCTAAGTTAGAAGGGCTGCGCCTTCTTCACAAGTGCTACCCTTCACTATATATTTTTTTTTTTTCGTGCACACAGCCTGCACACAGCCTGCACATACACAGCAGCACAGCCTGCACCCACACACCAGCCCCACCCCCACCCAAAACTTCCCTTGGACAAAAAAAAATGCAAATTGCAATACGATAATATATGACAAGTGGAGAAAGGTAATAATTAACTTCAAATATATTAATAATAATGTAAAAAGTGTACATAGGATTGATAGAAACTAGTACATTGTTGGAGCTAAATCTCATCCTATGCAATCATCGTTATTGTGGGACGCCAACTTATCCCGAACTTCGTCAATTTCTTCTTTGGTGAAGTTCCTCAAACGTGATATGGAATTCGCATAAACCTTGCAAAACAACCAAGGAATAAACATATACAAAAAGTCAATCATTTTACCGTAGTTAGTACTTCTAAAAATGACATATACCTTCCCGAAATGGAATCAAAATCAAATGCAAGCCTAAAAGTCTACACACTAGTTATAATATATCTCATATAATCATGTTCAAAGAAAATTTGGGGTTAAATGACTTAATAAGTACATTTTGGGAGCGAAAAAGCCAAAATAGGCCGGAAATGGCCTTTTCATTCCCGAAATGCAACCAACAACAAATGCAAGCCTAAGAATCTACATACTAGTTATATTATGTCTCATATAATCATATTCAAAGAGAATTTGGGGTTAAATCACTTCATAAGTACATTTTGGAAGCGAAAAGGCCAAAATAGGCCAAAATAGGCCGGAAATGGCCTTTTCGTTCCCGGAATGCAACCAACAACAAATTAAAGCCTAAGAATCTACATACTAGCTATAATATGCCTCATATAATCATGTTCTAAGAAAATTTGGGGTTAAATGACTTAATAAGTACATTTTGGGAGCGAAAAAGCCAAAATAGGCCGGAAATGACCTTTTCGTTCCCGAAATGCAACCAACAACAAATGCAAGCCTAAGAATCTACATACTAGTTATATTATGCCTCATATAATCATGTTCAAAGAGAATTTGGGGATAAATCACTTCATAAGTACATTTTGGGAGCGAAAAGGCCAAAATAGGCCGGAAATGGCCTTTTCGTTCCCGAAATGCAACCAACAACAAATTAAAGCGTAAGAATCTACATACTAGTTATAATATGTCTCATATAATCATGTTCAAAGAGAATTTGGGGTTAAATCACTTCATAAGTACATTTTGGGAGCGAAAAGGCCAAAATAGGCCAAAATAGGCCGGAAATGGCCTTTTCGTTCCCAAAATGCAACCATCAACAAATTAAAGCCTAAGAATCTACATACTAGTTATAATATGCCTCATATAATCATGTTCAAAGAGAAATCGAGGTTAAATCACTTCATAACTACATTTTGGGAGCGAAAAGGCCAAAATAGACCGGAAATACAACAAACAACAATTGGAAACCTAAAAGTTACATACCTTTCCAAGATCAACAACATCTTTGCAACAATTGACGATATCTAGCATGAACCTGATGACGTAATACCCACACGCAAGTCCACCTTCTTGTACCGGACACTAAAATTCACCAAAGATGCAATAAATAACATGTTAGATGTGTATTATGTGTTTGTATAAAAGGATGCAAAAAATTACTCATGTTACCTCGACTAAATACCAAACATGAGCTTTTCCTTGTCGAAGTCCAGATGCAGTAATCTTCTTCATCACACTACATCAATACACATTATTATAAGATTAGATGTACATTTAATATTTAATATTTAATAAGCTAAGTGTGCATATAGTTTCGATTAGGCTACCTATTTAACAATGATTTGACTAGTAAGGACCGTATTGTTCCTTTACGCAAAGAATCAAAGTGGTAGACTTCGTTACGTGACACACATATTGCAATGAGTGTCCAATGGTGCAAACAACAATAAAAATAATGTTATTGTTATCGTAGAACAACTAATAGGTCAATTTAATTAATTAAAAAGTCAGTTTAAGAAGCATACGATTCAATGTAAGGAAGAAGAATGATCTTATGTCCAAGACGAGAACATGCGTTCAAAGAATCCTTGAGATATACTTTCACCTCTTTTTCGTTTTGTACGCAACTGTCATCTCGTACAAAGCTTGGACATAACCAACCAAAGATTGGCTGACTAGATCGCCTCACATCATTGTATAATAGCCTGATAATTCATATTGATAAAAATAAAACTTACTTATTATGGAAGTTATTATTAGTTGGATTGAATACTACTTAATTAATAAAGTATTACCTCATGAATGTTTGTATCATGGAAACATTTAACTCTTCCCCAAGTAAGAATTCTTTAATATCAACCTTAGAAATGAAGGTCGATGTTTCCTCAATGTAGTGGAATTGGTGGTCTGACAACTTAATCTCAATCATTGCTTCATCGTTTGCATCGCTAATGCACTCATGTAGCCAGAAGCACGGTTGAGTAAGGCGTTGCACCACCTCCATATCCGTAATGAGTGGATACTTTGCCGTAGAATTCTTTCCCACTTGGGCGCGTCGGCCTCCCTGAGGTGAAGCTACCTTCTTTCCCTTCCTGTCGGCCTTCCCCGAACCCTAGTAATTAGTTAAATTAAAAGATATTACTGACAATCATATATAGGAACTATAAAAGAAAACTATGTATATAACTTATGTTAGACATTGTACCTGATATGATAACCGCACCAATGCACGCGGCCATAGAATATAACTACCAATGGAATCAGACAATACATACTAGTTACATTATTCATCACATAATCATGTTCAAAGAAAACTTGGGGCTAAATCACTTCATAAGTACATTTTGGGAGCGAAAAGGCCAAAATAGGCCAGAAATGGCCTTTTCGTTCCCGAAATGCAACCAACAAGAAATTAAAGCCTAAAAATCTACATACTAGTTACATTATACATCATATAATCATGTTCAAAGAAAACTTGGGGTTAAATCACTTCATAAGTACATTTTGGGACGAAAAGGCCAAAATAGGCCAAAATAGGCCGGAAATGGCCTTTTCGTTCCCGAAATGCAACCAACAAGAAATTAAAGCCTAAAAACTACATACTAGTTACATTATACATCATATAATCATGTTCAAAAAAACTTGGGGTTAATCACTTCATAAGTACATTTTGGGAGCGAAAAGGCCAAAATAGGCCAAAATAGGCCGAAATGGCCTTTTCGTCCCGAAATGCAACCAACAAGAAATTAAAGCCTAAAAATCTACATACTAGTTACATTATACATCATATAATCATGTTCAAAGAAAACTTGGGGTTAAATCACTTCATAAGTACATTTTGGGAGCGAAAAGGCCAAAATAGGCCAAATTGGAGAAATTACACAACCTGAGTATTATGTCTCATGATTTATTGAGCTTCCGCCTTTTCTTAGGATCCTCAAGTACATGTATCCCTTCCGTGTGATCTACACGCATATAATTCTCCGACATATTTACATCATCTTCCACACGAATTTCAGGATAGGTAAAGGGGGGAGGTCCTCAAATGCATCATATTCTTCCTCATTATCAACATCACCAATACCGAGGATACTCCTTTTACCAGGTACAACAATTGACCACTTATGATCAGCAGGATCAGTTACAAAAAATACTTGCTTACTTGTGATGCAATTACAAATGGCTCCTCAGTTTCACGTAACGACTAAGGTCAACAAGGGTGAAACCGCAAGGATCATCGTTTCTTACACAACGCGATTATTGTCAACCCACGTGCAACACAAGAGGCAAATATTAAAAGTACAGTAGTCCAGCTCCCAGATTTCTTGTATTCGCCCATAGTAGTTGCTTTCAGCATGTACAGGCGACTTATCTTTCGAGCTTGCATATTGTGTAGACGACGCCACAAGTGAAACACCACTATTTTGTTGCGATCTTGACTTGAGATCTTGACGTTCAGTCCAAAAAGTATACCCATTAATATCATAACCCTCATAAGAGCGTACAGCTTCACGAGGACCAAATGCTAACCACTTGACTGTTTCAGGAACACTTTCATCCAAATCATTGAGTACTCGTTTATGAAACCAATCAATGAAAGTCTTGTTATGCATTTGCGTCAATGCCCTCACTCCTTTTCCAGGATTGCTAACACGTAATTCCTCCATATGTTCACTTAAATAAGGATGGACATCTGGTACGTGATGCAATACAAATAAGTGAGCTTGTTTACGCTTTTCTACGGAAGGTGTGATCAATTTTGAACCAATTGTACCCTTGCCCTCAAGTCTGCCCTCGTGTCGGGATGTCGGAAGTCCAACAGGATCAACACTAGCAAAATACTCAGCCACAAAATTACTGATCTCTTCACCCACAATCCCTTGAATTATACTACCTTCTGGTTGTGCAGGATTACGAACTTTATCTTTCAAAGTTCCCATATATCTCTCAAAAGGATAGCACCACCTCAAAAACACTGGACCACACAGCTTAATTTCTCGAACTAGATGGACAATGAGATGGACCATAATGTCAAAGAATGCGGGGGGAAATACATCTCAAATTTGCATAGAGTTTCAACTACTCTAGTCTGCAAGGAATCGAGGGTCGACGGGTCTAGGACTTTGCTGCAGATTGAATGAAAAAATGAACACAGTTCTGTAATGGTGTGCCTCACATGCTTTGGAAGTATCCCACGAATTGCAATCGGTAAGAATACTTGCATCATGACATGACAATCGTGCGATTTCATACTCGATAACTTCAACTCACCATTTAAGGTAACAAAGCGCTTCATATTCGATGAGTAGCCAGTAGGGACCTTAATGCCATACAATGACTCGCAAAAAATCCGTTTCTCTGCACGCGACATCGTGTAGCAAGCTGGTGGCAAATAATTCTTCTCCGAATCCTCCACCTTTTTACTTTTCTGAGTTTCATCATCAACACTTTCCTCCCCTCTTTTCTTCTTCCTTCCGTCCCTTTTCTGAGCCCACAACTCTGGTCGAATCCCCTCTTTTTCCAAGTAAAGTCGTGACGCCTTAACATCTTTTGTCTTGCCCGGAATATTCATAAGTGTCGCGATAATAGCTTCACAAACATTCTTCTCTATGTGCATGACATCCAAACAATGTCTGACCTTTAGATCTTTCCAATATGGGAGTTTCCAAAAAATGGACTGTTTTTTCCATAA
This sequence comes from Beta vulgaris subsp. vulgaris, assembly GCF_026745355.1. NCBI lineage: Eukaryota > Viridiplantae > Streptophyta > Magnoliopsida > Caryophyllales > Amaranthaceae > Beta > Beta vulgaris. The sequence continues at coordinate 15,676,493 of NC_079209.1, forward strand.
TCCTGTAGGTCTATCAACCTCACTAGCAGGTTTACCAAAGACTGTTTCAATGCCCTTCACCTGATTATAAACTTCAGTACCAGTTAATGGTCTATGAGCAACTTCTTCTTCAACCGTCCCATCGAATGCCTTCTTCTTAAACCGATAGGGATGGTCGCGGCTTAGGAGCCTTCGTGTGCGCATATACACATGTTTGCAGCCCTTAAGGTGTGTAGATTTCATGTCATCTAAACAAATCGGGCAAGGTTGTTTTCCTTTAGTCTTATACCCAGATAAGTTCCCATAAGCTGGATAATCGTTCATAGTACAAAAGCATGGCACGCAGAGTGAACATCTCATTAGCATACGCATCAAATACTAACACTCCTTCGTTCCACATCTTCTGTAAATCTTCAACAAGCGGCTGAAGGTATACATCTATGTCATTTCCAGGTTGTTTGGGCCCCGATATAAGAAGCGACAACATCATGTACTTGCGTTTCATGCACAACCAAGGAGGCAAGTTATAAACCACTAAAACTACTGGCCATGTCTATGCTGCGAGCTGAGATTGCCAAAAGGGTTCATGCCATCCGTACATAATCCAAGCCTCAGATTCCTATCCTCATTACCAAATGACTTATGCACCCTGTCGATAGTTTTCCACTCAGGCGAATCAGCCGGATGCTTGAGCAGACCGTCTTTCTTCCTACGATCTGCATGCCACCTCAAATTCTTCGCATCTCCTTTAATTGAGAACATGCGCTTAAATCTAGGTATTATGGGTAGATACCACAACACCTTGGCTGGTGGTCCTTCACTACCTCCAGCTCCTTCACGCTTGTACCTCGACAATCCACAACGTGGACACTCATGTAAATGCTCATACTCATTACGATAAAGCACACAATCGTTAGGACAAGCATGTATCCGCTCGTACTCTAAACCCAAAGGACACATAACTTCTTCGCATAATAGTACGACTTTGGCAGTTCATTTCCTTCAGGGAGCATCTCAGCTAAAACTTCCAACAACGATGTGAAACTAGAGTCCGTCCAACCAGCGTTCGACTTAATGTTGAACAGTGTTACCACCACGGAAAGTTTGGTGTACTTTGTACAACCTGGATACAACGGCTTTTCAGCAGCCTTAGACATAGACTCAAAAATACGAGGTCGTCTACACGACTGATCTTCAACCTCGTGTATCATCTCGTCTACCCGATCCCTATCATCATCTCCAAATTCATCATCCAAATTCTCATCCCCTAACTCATCATCATCCTTCTTTTTTTCTTCACATACATCATTCTTTAATCCAGAGCTTCCCATATACCTCCCCTGCTCACCATGCCAAATCCATACTGGTATTGAGGCCTAAACCACGGCGAAAGACATGCTCCCTAACCACATGTATACTACTAACCTTGCTCACATTTCTACAATCCAAACAAGGACAATAAAAGTCGACTGCTCCAGAGGATGTTTGATATTCTAATGCACTTCTACAGAATTCCGAGACCCCATTCACAAACTCAATCGATTCACGACTACCATACATCCAAGTACGATCCATCTCATTCAAGAAGACCACCTCTAATAATTAAACACAACATTCATTATAATGCATCAATCATTATTAAAGTACACACACTCACATATTCAAATCACACACGTATACAACAAGCTAAGATAGTCACATGTTCAATTGTATGCATGCAGTCAAAGGTCCTTATCACTCCAACCTAACCCATCCTTGGACGTCTAATCTCACTAGTGAATATATGCCAACTTTTCAATTCTAAGGAAAATCCGGCAGCTTTCCCTACAGTTCTCCAAGTACACAATGTAGATAATTGCTTATCTACATATGTACCCAGAGAACAATGTAGCGAAACGATAAGCCAAGATTTTCCTCAGAATTGAAAAGAAGACACACATTCACCACCTAAGTGAGATCAAACGTCCAAGAACAGTCCCAAACCGGGGACTATTCAAGACTTACCCCTAATGAGTAAGTCTTGAACGGGTATCTAGGCATATATGATGATGATTCAAACAACTAGGTATATATTTTCATATATATAGCTAAATCACATTGCGTTTTCATACAATCTCATATCAACAAATAATATATATTCATTAAAAAAAATACATATATACATCAATAAATTATCAACTTTGTCTACATGTTAAAATAGTTACCTCTTAACACCAACGACGAGCAATGAAGAGAAAAGAGATACTTGGAACTTTACTTGCCTTCCTTAGCCTCTTCTTCCTACAATTGGAAAAACCCACATTGCACATTAACCATTTAATTCAATTAACAAAAACAAAAGTAACTTAAAAACAAAATTAATCCATACCTAATTAACCACTCAAATGGTGGAGAAGAGAAGAAAAGAGAAGAGAAGAGAAGAGAAGAAACTAAGAAGTGATGAATTGTGGTGTGCAAGGTGGTGGTGCGCAAGGTGGTGGTGCGCAAGGGGTGGTGCACAATGTGGGGGTGCTGCGCAAGGTGGTGTGCGAATTGTGGTGGTGTGCGAAAAGTGGTGGTGCGCGAAATGTGGTGGTGCGAAAAGTGGTGGTGCGCGAGCAAAGTAGTGGTGGTGCTCGAATTAGGGCAGCAAAGTAGTGGTGGTGGTGGTGGTGCAACACTCGAAGAGAATGGGGGGAATATTTTCGCACAACTTGGGGTAGAAAGAAGTGAAGAGGGAAAGAATGAAGTAATAAGGCGCGCATGCATAGAACATATCGAACAAAAAAAAAATCCAGCAAGTAGGGCTGCGCTAGTTTCAAAAAAGCGCAGCCCTTTGGTTTGAAGGGCTGCGCTTTTTTAAAATGCGCAGCCCTACTTGCGCAGCCTTCTGCTTTTTTCCCCTAGTGACATGTCGAACAATAAGACCTCCATTGGCAACCATCTCACGAACAAAATGGTAATCCACATCAATATGTTTGTTGCGATCATGATGAACTGGATTAGCATTGAGATAAGTAGCAGAGACATTATCACATTACACAATGACAGGATGACGAAGGAAATTTCCAATGTCAGCAAGAAGTTTCTTGAGCCAAATAGTCTCAGCAGCTATGTAGGCAACCACCCTGTATTTAGCTTTAGTAGAGGATTTAGACACAATAGGTTGCTTCTTTGAACGCCAGGAAATAAGATTCTTCCCAAGAAAAACAACATAGCCAGTAGTAGAACGACAAGTGTTAGGACAACCCGCCCAATCGACATCAGAATAGGAAATAACAACAGTAGGAGAACTGCTGCTATATAAGAAAATGCCAAAATTCAGAGTGCCCTGCAGATATTTGAAAATTCTCTTCACAGCATGAAGGTGAGTAGTACAAGGAGCATGCATAAATTGGGACACCATATTAACAGCATAAGCAATATCTGGACGATTCATAGTTAAGTATTGCAATGCACCCATACTACGATAATATGTGGGATCAATAAGGAGTTCTCCATCAAACATAGACAATGTAACTCTAGAGACAACAGGAGTGGTAACTGGTTTAACAATATGAAGAGGGAATTTACGGAGTAAATCAGAAACATACTTATTTTGAGATAAAAATAAACCAGAGGCATCAGTACGCAATACCTGAACACCTAAGAAGCAATGAAGATCCCCTAAATCCTTCATAGTTAACTGAGAAGAAAGAAGAGAGATGAATTTTGTGACAAGAGCAGAACTACTACCAGTAAGGATAATATCATCAACACACAAGAGAAGAATGATAAGGTGACCACGGAACATGAGGGTGAACATAGAAGTATCACAACTGCTGCACTTGAAACCAATAGATAATAGAAAATTGCTCAAATGGGAGAACCAAGCTCGATGAGCTTATTTCAAACCATAAATGGACTTACGGAGATGACAAATATGAGTAGGTTTAGATGGATGAATGAATAAAACCCGGAGGTTGACGCATATAAACCTCTTGATGGAGAAAACCATGAAGAAAAGCATTTTTGACATCTAATTGACGAATATACCATTTAAGGAAAACAACAATGGTAAGAATTAAGCGAATAGTAGTAGACTTAACAACAGGACTAAAGGT
>NC_079209.1:15701300-15861300 GCF_026745355.1 Beta vulgaris subsp. vulgaris
CTCGTGNATCGAGCCCCCAAGAGTCCTCACCATGTACGCTATTCTCACTCTCTCTCTTCATTTTCTGCAAATCAAGGTACTTCTTGTTATTCTTCTAATTTGTCGCTTTTTTACCGTCTCTTTTTATTGATTGCAGAAGAAGGATGGAGGAGAAGAAATCCCTTTCGATAAGCGCCGGAAAATCGGCGGAGGATCGAGGTTGACGGGCCCCACTGCTTCGAGTAGGGGGAGACGAGTGCTTTCCACTGTCAATTCTAACAATCAAGATAGTGCTAGTGATGTGGCATCTGTTGCCGAGGCGTCGGAGAGTGTCGAATTTACCAGGGAAGAAGTTGAGGCGTTATTGAATGAGAAGATTAAGGGGAAGAAGTTTGATCTTAAGGTTTGAATTCTGAATTGAATGTTTGAATGTTTTATAATTGTTTGACCAATGTGGTGTTGATTGCTGAAGAAATTGTAAGCATTGGTTGTTTGATTTTAAATTGTAGGGCAAATTAGAGCAAATTTCGGAGTCCAACAAAAAGTTAAGGCTTTGTTTGAAATGGTTTCAAGGAGTTGAACAGAATCTCAATCAGGAGCAGGAAAAGCTGCGTGATTCATTAAATTCTTCAGAGAAGAAATGCACGGAAATTGGTGATTTTCATTTCCCCTATGCTTGTTGATTCTGCATTATATTATAGCAAATATTTCAGTGTGACACTTGGATAATTATTTTATGGTCTCTATTAGTACATAATTTTCTGGGTGGATAAATTACAATATTCGACTTTGATAGCTAGGATTTTATCAGTATAGAACTTTTGAAAGTGAATTGGAATCATCATCTACTGGCAATTCTTACTTCGTTTGGTTTAAATGCCAAGTGTCAATTTGTTGTGTCACACCTGACTTTCTGGCTGTACGGGTTTCAGAATTTTAAACTAGAATTGTATCAATTCAGAACATTTACGAATAGCAGTGGATTGGAATCAGTCGCCACTAGGGGATGCTCTATTTGTTTGGTTTAATTCACTAATGTCGGTTTGCCATATAATACCTGATTGTCTAGAATGGAGATCAGCTCTCCTGATTGTCTAGAATGGAGATCAACTCTCCTTAATTCTTGGCTATGGGAGTAAGGATGCCAGTTATGAAGTTTATGTTGTTTTAATTTAAATGTGTGGCATGATTTCAGAGATTGGTAGCAAGAACAGGGAGGATGAACTTAATGCGATCATTGGAGAATTGAGACAAAAACAGGCAGCTTTGCAGGATAGAGTTGCAACAGAAGAGTCTGAAAAATTGGTATGTCTACTTCATTAATCATCATATCAAGCATTGAGTTTGATTTTATTTCTTTTTGGGTAAATATCTGATCCTTCCAACATTGATCTGTAGGATGCAATTGAGTGTCATACTAAAGAAAAGGAAGTGAGAGTTTCTGCAGAAGCTTTGAACGCTTCACTTTCACAGGAGCTTGAGAAAACCCGTCAAGAAAAGTTGACTGCTGACCAAAAGGTATTGCAGTAGTATTATAGATAAAATTCTTATTGCCTCATTAACAATAATTCTTTAGGTCAATAATCTTCTTATGCTCTTGATGTTTCATTTTCCCTTTTAAACATAAAATTTTCAGGTAGTATCAGTCAATGATATGTACAAGCGCTTGCAAGAGTACAATACAAGCTTACAGCAGTATAATAGCAGGCTGCAAACGGATCTTGCAACAGCGAACACAACACTTCAAAGGGTGGAGAAGGAGAAATCCACAATTGTAGAGAATTTGGGCACCTTAAGGGGCCACTACGCTTCCTTGCAAGAACAATTAACAGCTTCAAGGGTAAACTGCTGGATGAAACCTGATTTCTTATAACATACTGCCTGTGTTTGCAAATCATCTGATTAAACAAATGATGACTGTATGATGTGCCATATATATCAAATTTTCACGCTTGCATTTGCTTGTTAATTTATATATATTGGAGTTCTTCATCAGTTACTGAGATGTGAGACATCAAATTCCTTGAATAGTTTACAATGCCTTTTATTGATAACACAAAATGGAGTTTGTGTTTGCAAGGAAGTGAAGGAAAAGATAATTCAGGTGCTAGTTTAGGAGGCTCTTAATGTGTAACTTCCTTGTAGCCAAGTGAGAAAAAGGTGTGGATAGTGTATCTCTGAGGACAAACTATTTACAGTTTCTACTTAGTGCCCTGTATAAGTCAGGATAATGAATCCTACCCGTTGCAATTTGTATAATGAAAATGAAAGAAACATGGAGTCGTGGATGTTACTTTTCCAAATTATATCATCATTATTTGCTACTGATTTTAAGAGCTTTAAAACTAAATATGGTCTCATTTGTTCCCTCATGTGTAGGCTTCCCAAGATGAGGTTGCAAAGCAAAAAGAGACATTGATGAAGGAAGTGAATTGTCTACGAGGTGAATTACAACAAGTAAGAGAAGATCGTGACAGGCTGCATTCACAAGTGCAACTCCTAACTATTGAAATAGAAAAATATAAGGAGAGTACTGGGAAGTCTGTAGCAGAGTTGGACAACTTGATGATCAAGTCAAATGCTTTGGAGGTTTGTGCTGTGTTGCTTTTATTTTTTTTCCTTTTATGTCTCATCCATTTATTCTTGTGTTTCTAAACGGTATTCTCTGCTGACCATCTCCGTAGGAAACCTGCGCTTCGCAAAGGGAGCAATTGCATAGACTGCAGCATCAGCTTGCTTCTGCAAATGAAAAACTGAAGGTGGAACTTAAAGACTCAGTTTACGCTTCTCTTCTAATCAGTAGCGCTCACTGTTTAACCTGTATGCAGCGCATTTTTTTCTAATTTAGGAGACTTCTGTGCAGATGGCTGATCTTTCTGTGTCAGAAACAAGAACAGAGTATGAAGATCAAAAGCAAGTCATACGTCAACTGCGAGATCGTCTAGCAGATGCAGAGCAACAGATTAATGAAAAGGAGATGTTGAGGAGAAAGCTCCACAACACTATTTTGGTAATAATTATCTTGAAGAGTAGCCTTATATTTTAGTGTAATCTAAAAGAAGCCTAGAATAAAATAGAAACAGAAAAGAGCAAAAACAGACTGGTAGTGTAACTGAAATTATGGCTTATTCTAAGTAGTATACAATTTGGTCCCTTATTCTGTTTATGGTAGGTGTTATCTTCCATCACTTCCTCTGGTGCACTGAAAATTTTCTTTCAATGTCCCTTTATCGGAGAATAGATAGCAGAATACAGCAGATATTTGACAAAGAGAAGAAGTGTCTGTTTTAAAGAAGTCTGACCTCGACACCACTATATATAAAATGCTGATGTACATTTTTTGATAATGGTAATGCCACCTTTAACAGTTTAACTAAGCTAGAATCAAAGATCCTCGTCTGTTGGATTATATACGGCAAAAGTTTTGATGTTTGCATGGGGAAATATCAATTTAGTTATACAAGAGAAAAGTATGATTATTGTCCAAGAGAGATGGATGTCTGCTGTATCCGGAGAGGGTAGCATGACTGCAGTTCAAGTCCTTATGTTAGCTTTTGCTTTCTTAGTGTCCTTTACTGTATTTTTTTTTCTCTCAATGGACCAAGTCCATGGGGATCGGATGATCAAACTGATGTCATGTCCTTACAGTGAGATGTAAGTGCATGTCGTTTAGGAGGGAAGGAACGTTACAAAATACCTCATGCATTTCTCAGGAGATGCAATACTGTAATATTTGTGGACTATCATCTACTGAACATACATGCGCAATATGCTATCTATCTCATGTAGGTAGTTTGTAGCCGTACGAACAAACAGAACACATTGTCTAGGAAGCTCTAGTCTCGTTACGTGCTCTTCCTTCATTAGGAAATTGATTGGGTGTAGGAGCTGTTTTTCCCCGTATTGGTTGTAGAGAAATATTCTAATTCTATTTGTTGTTGCCTTGTGCTACAGGAATTAGGAAGCTCTAGTCTCGTTACGTGCTCTTCCTTCATTAGGAAATTGATTGGGTGTAGGAGCTGTTTTTCCCCGTATTGGTTGTAGAGAAATATTCTAATTCTATTTGTTGTTGCCTTGTGCTACAGGAATTAAAAGGAAACATTCGTGTCTTCTGCAGAGTGAGGCCCTTGTTGCCAGAGGATGGATGTGGTTCGGATTTACCAGTTATCTCTTATCCTACCTCAAGTGAAGGACATGAACAGGGCATTGACCTGTTACAAAGTGGTAGGTTTTGGAGGCATCTTTGTTTAGTGGAATGTTCCAGTCTCATACTATGTTGATAATTGATATGCTTGCTTTGACTCTCAAGATGTGACAGATATTCCAAATGATCCTTACTTCGTTATTAGCACTGAAATTCTAGAAAAATAGAAAGCGAATTACATTTCTATAAATCAGTAGCAATAGTATGTTTGGTAAAAGGGTTGTCGGGACTGGTTACTAACTCCTACTATTCTATTTTCAGGGCAAAAATATGCTTTCACATTTGATAAAGTATTTACTCACGAGGCCTCTCAGAATGATGTGTTCTCTGAAATATCAGAGTTGGTGCAGAGTGCTCTGGATGGATATAGGGTAATATGTTGATTTTATTTGTGAGAGTTGGAATTTCTTACAACATAACTATCCTTGGCATCCAGAAGTGTCTGAAATCAATTCATAGTTTCATGAGCTATAACTTGTTAGAGGGGGAAACTTTTTCATCATGTCTTGATGTCGTAAAGGAAAGTAGCTAGTGAAGTTTATTACATTTCACTGATCGTCATGCTCCATATTGCCGGTTATCGACATTTAGTGTTACAAATGTTATCGTGTTTGTCATTTATTTTGTTGAACAACTGTGTCACAGAGCCAGTAGGAATGTAGGAGTGAATTGTAGATGTATAATGGTGTTTTTTTGTGTATGGTGCTCATTTGTGGGCCTGGTATAATTAAGTATTCTTTTTCTTTCTCGGCATCTGATTTCATAGGATTATGTGTTGCAATCTTGTGGCAGGTTTGTATATTTGCTTATGGGCAAACAGGTTCGGGGAAAATACAACACTGATGGGAAGGCCTCAGTTTATGGATCAGAAAGGCCTTATACTCGATCTTTAGAGCAGATATTTGAGACTAGCCAGAGACTCTCAGCTCAAGGCTGGAAATATAAAATGCAGGTAAGCTGTTAGGAGACATACATTTCGTGAAGAATAAGCAGAAGAATGTTATAAAGACATATGTATATCTTCACTATCCTTTGTGTACCTGTACTGGAATTATTAGACAACCGCACTTGCTGTGTGTTTTATTTAGAGATGGAGGTGCTATGAATTCCATTCTCTTTTCTCATACTTAATTCGGTATTTATTTTTCCCAGGCATCAGTTCTGGAAATTTACAATGAATCAATTAGGGACATTACTGGCGACTAATCGAACAAGTTGGGATGCTGCACGTACAGAAAATGGTGTTCCATTAAAGCAAATATGCTATTAAGCATGATGCTAATGGGAACACTTACGTCTCTGATCTTACCAGTTGATGTCTGCAGCTCAAAGAGGTTGCTTCTCTTTTGCATCAATGGTAATGTCGGTGAGTTCATTTCTTAGACTTTCATTCTATTTACTAGCTTTCAGCTTTTTTCCTCATTGGATTTGGTGAGAGGAGGAGGGGTAAGGTGTCAGTGATAGAGCTGAAACTCTGGCATGGTGGTTCTAGAAAATTGAGGTATCAGTGAAAATTAACATGATATGATTTTCAGTCTAGTTAATTTTCTAAAAGATTGCGATATGGGTATATTAATGATACTGGGGAGAAAAGATTAAGATTCCTTACAGCTGTCAACTGGATGCTAGACTTTGCTAGGCTGCAAGCACTAAAACTTTCTTTTAGTGCCCACTCATTTTAAAGTGTTCATGTATGTCATTGTTTTGTGTTCTTGCTGTTGTAGTTTATCTTCATTGTGATTCATCGCAAGAGGCTTCGTTCTGTGGTTTATCTTGCTAACTGACTTAATTTTCTATGTTCAGATCGGTGGGAAGACACAAATGAATGAGCAATCATCAAGAAGTCATTTGTCTTTACGTTGCGGATATCTGCAGTTAATGAGGTAGGTTTTTTTGTACTTTTCTCGATGACCTCTCCAACTACATGGCTTGGCTTTTGTTACATGCGTAGTTTTGTTTTGCAGACCATGAAAGCATGGTGTTTTGAATCTAATTGATCTTGCTGGAAGTGAGCGGCTCTCTAAAAGTGGCTCAACCGGTGATCAATTGAAAGAGACTCAGGTATTTTTCGAAATTTGTTTGGGCTGTTGAAGTTGTTTATAGTCTTATAGATGCTATTGAGCTGCCGTATTCATAACTTGGAAAATTGATTTGTTTTTGCTGTAACTAGGCCATTAATAAGAGTGTCCTGCCTTGCTGATGTCATATTTGCTTTGGCTAAAAGGAAAGCCATGTTCCTTTAGGAACTCAAAGCTTATATCTTCTCAGGTAAAAGTGCAACTACTCTCATATATATTATTGTTACCTTTGATTGCATGAACATTTTGGTGCTAGACCTTGCAAATTTATTAAGAAATATAATTTTCTACGGTTACATTTTTGAAACTCAGTGTCTAATAGTACTAACATGCTTTTGATAGTCAGTTATTGAACAGTTTCTAGTAGTACTCATTATTCATTAACATTCTTTTGATACCCAGTTATTGACATAGTTTGAGTATTTATTTTTAATTTTTATGCGTCTTGAATCTGCATAGTGCATAGATTTTGTTCAAGCTTTTGAAATAGAGTAGTAGTATTCAGATTAATGTATTACTTGGTTTCTTCATTAGCTTCATTTTGTTCAAATTTCAATATTATTTGTCGTGTGATCAGCCTTGCCTTAGTGGGGACTCCAAACACTGATGTTTGTCAATCTCTCACCTGAACCTTCATCAGTCAAGAGTCGTTATGTTCTTCTCCGATTCGCCGCCAGAGTTAACACTTGTCAAATAGGTGTTCCTCGCCGTCAGACGGCTGTAAGATCAGCAGATTCTCGTTTAAGCATAGGCTGAGATATGATTACTTCTTTTTTTTATCTAATTAATAATTCACAATTTCTGTGGGTTACTTGTATGAAATTTGTTCCTTAGAGTGTATGGGTTGTGTAATCTATATTACATGATGGGCCGTTATTGGATTTGTATAAGCAGCTATAGGTTGCATTAATTGGTTTATTCTGATCTATGTTGTAATATTATCCGATCGAGGGCAAGTTTCCAGCTTGCCTAATTTTACTTGATTTGATTAGATGACGTGTATATTTTTTTCCTGTTGGTGACAGGAGGATATATTGTCCCATCTCTGATAAGGTGTGATCAAAAGGCAATTCAAATATTCCTACTGATATTCGTTTTCTGTTCCCTCTTCTTATCTCCAAAGTATAATCAATTTGGTTCTACCTAAATCTCTTAGGATTTGTTTGGTTTGTGCCAATAATTGTGGTAATAATTACTTTTTAATAGGAAAGATAATGGTATGAAGACAAACTCTTGCTAGGCAACTAGCCTGTAGGGCACATTTAAGGCTGGGTATAAAGCTAAACAGTCCGAAATTAAATATTTTGGACAATGTCTTGATTTTTAGGTGGTACTATTGAGCTACCATGTCTCCGTCTTAATTGTGGTAATAATAAAAGTTTTGATGTAATATTTGTAAGAAAAGTTCTATGTTAGTGTAGATGATGAGATTTCATCGTGTCTTTTTATAATTTTTCCTTATTGTTCATACCATTTTAAAGTAATAATGGATGAAAATAATAATAGACTAGTATATATTTGGATGTTGGGAGAAAGTATCCATATGGACCTTGACATGTGAATTTTCTGTCTTAAGCTAAAATTTATTACATGTATTGCATTTTGTAATTGTTTATTAAAGAAGTAAATAGCAATAATTAATTTTGGAAACCTAAATGCTTAACTTTAACTTAAATTTGCCAGAACACACAACCATCAATCTTAAGATTTAGAACATATTTGGCGATACTTTTTAAATAACTCTTAAAAGTTTGCAAGGTTATATTCTAATTAATAGATAGATGTGATGAATTGAGAGATATTAAGATGACTACTTGTTAGAGAAACAATGTGGTACCTTAAATTGTTAGATTAGAGATGAGAAAATTAAGAAATAGTGAGCCAATGCCAAATACTGGAAATGAGTAAGTTAAAATAGAGATGCATGAATAAATAGTGCGTAAACAAGGAATTGACAATACAAGTAGTATTAATCTTCCTTTTCTCACTCTTGCTCTACAATATTTTCCCCCCCTTCTCTCTCAAGAATCGGCTATCGCCTACTCTCACACCACCCCTCACCGCAAATCGCGACACAACCCCATATTTTCGCACCCTTGTTTCTTTTCCTTCTCCATCACCATTTAGGCTCCGTTTGGTAGGGAGTAAACGTCTTCCCGGAAAACTGTTTTCCTCTATTTTCAGTTTTACATTGTTTGGTTGGCAAAATAGTGTAAAATCATTTTCCCTTGGGGTAAAATTACTCTCCAATGATGGAAAACCATTTTCCTTTCAAAATGAAGGGAAAATATTTTCCTTATCTCTCTTGTACACTCTCTCACTACCTCCTTACTTTCCCTTTCATTTTCTTTCATTTACATTTTTTTCTTAATCGAACCAAACAACGGAAAACTAATTTTGGAATTGTGTTTTCCATTGTAAATTGTTTTCCATGAAAATCATTTTACACTACAAATGTTTTACGCCCTACCAAACGGAGCCTTAAGGTAAATTTTGAAAATCTGAAGGTCTAATTCGACCATAAGAAGGTATACATCCATTCTTAGTTTCTTACTCCTGATTTTCTTTTTTTGAACTTTTAGGATTATGGGTTTTCAAGTAGTGTTGGTGGATATTTGGGTGGGGGCTTTTTCGAGGGTTTTGGCGGCTTACGTGGTGTTTTATGTGGCAAAGGTGGTGCGGTGGTAATTTTCGTGGCTGGGGGTGGTTTTGGTCGATATGGTGGTGGTTTCGGTGGAGAGGGTGGTAGTTAGGGTGCAGGAGATAATGTTGATGGGGGCTGCGGTGGTGGTGGTGGGCGGTGGGCGGTGGTTGCTGTGGTGGTTAGTGAGATTTGCAAAGTGTCACGTGACCCGCACATGGAGAATGGTGCAAAACTAATAGATCCCACATACTGCATAGTAAATTAGTAACTAGTATCCAACAACCTAACACGTTATATTGGTAATTTTTCACAAAAAGTTGATTATATTAGAAATTTCATGAAATTAACTTTTATAATCTTTTTTTTTTTTAAAAAAAACCTTTTAATTTTTTTTTTTAAAACTAACTTATATAACATTCTTCCTCTCAAAAAAATAAAAATATAAAAATAAATTTTTAATACTACTACCATTTTACCATTGATGGTGTTTAGTAACTTTTTAAATTTTTTTTCCCTTACACTTCTTTCCCATTTTCTTGCTACCTTATAGGCAACAACACCTACTGCAATTGTCATTATTGATTAGTATTAACGTTAAATAATATTATACTGAAAGTTAAATGTTATATAAGATAATTTTTGAATGATTATTTTTAAAAGATAGTCTTTAAAAAAATTGCTTATAAAAAATAGTTTTTTTGAAAATTTGAACCTCTGCATTCGGCGGATTGCAATTTTTCTAGCCTACAAAAAACACACTTTCCCCAAGGAAGGGATAAGTTATGCAAATAAAGTAGATGATTAATTGGTTGTAAATGGAACTGGGCCAATGTATTTTTTTCCTCGTATCTCATAGCTTTTTGTATAATCTGTTTTCATCTCCTGTTAGGATGTTCTAGAATAGCCCATAGTATTCGTGGCCCCAAGAATCATTCATATCTTGTTTAATTCCAAATTTCTTACTTATATAATTGTTTCTGTCTAGAAATTAAGGGTTCTGATTCCTTTGCTTAGGGAGTACCGGGTCAGATTCGACTGTCCTGAGTTCAAAGTCCGTACGCCGGAATCCTGCAAAAGTAACGGTTAGACTGCCCGGGGGTTGTTCCGGGATCGCCTCTCCGACGCTCAAGTCAGTAATCAAGCTTAGAGAGATGAAGTCTAGAGAGAGATGCTCTGGTTTGTTAGGTAAGAATTCAATACCTTCTCATTGATGAGGGGGTTAAGTATTTATAGTGCTGGGGATTTCCCAACTGTAGGCCAGCTGGGGGCATTGACAGCTGGAATGCACCATCACAGGTGGGGCCCACTGGAAGCTCTAAGGATTTATTGGGCTGGATTATCCTTGGTAAGCTTAAACCAGGAATAAGCCCAAACAATTAGCCCCACGCCAGGAATGGGAAATATCGAGGCCTTGCTGAAATATTTCCAGTTCGTGGCGGAACCTAGACAGTTTGGAACCCAGGTTGCCCTGCTTCTTAGGCAGGAAAGGAGGGCACGTGCCGACCCAATCTCCTCAAGGAGGAGGGGTGGCTAGAGTGCCGACCCGATCTCCTCGAGGAGAGGGGTGGCTTGAGTGCCGACCCGGTCTCCTAAAGGAGAGGGGTGGCTTGAGTGCCGACCCGGTCTCCTCAAGGAGAGGGGTGGCTTGAGTGCCGACCGGTCTCCTCAAGGAGAGGGGTGGCTTGAGTGCCGACCCGGTCTCCTCGAGGAGAAGGATGTCTTGAGTGCCGACCCGGTCTCCTCAAGGAGAGGGGTGGCTTGAGTGCCGACCGATCTCCTAATGGAGAAGGGTGGCCTCAGTGCCGACCCGGTCTCCTTAGGAGAGGGGTGGCTTGATTGCCGACCCGGTCTCTTCAAGGAGAGTGTGTTTAGTGAACGGCTCGGCCTAGGGACAATGAGCCCATGGTTGTCCGAGCAGGTATCCTCGTTCGTTTAGTCAGTCAAGGAGGGCCTACTTAGGCCGAGCCGGTTGGACGCGGCTCGGATGAGGGGCCAATGAGCCCCATGCTTGTCCGAGCCGGTGCCTGCTCTCGCTAAGTCAATCTGGGACTTGGGAGACTTACTCAACCAAGGAGGAGTGCCTCCAAGGGCTGAGCTAGGTGGACGCGGCTCGGATGAGGGGCCAATGAGCCCCTGCTTGTCCGAGGCGGTGCCTGCTCTCGCTAAGTCAATCTGGGACTTAGGAGACTTACTCAACCAAGGAGGAGTGCCTCCAAGGGCTGAGCTGGGTGGACGCGGCTCGGATGAGGGGCCAATGAGCCCATGCTTGTCCGAGCCGGTGCCTGCTCTCGCTAAGTCAATCTGGGACTTAGGAGACTTACTCAACCAAGGAGGAGTGCCTCCAAGGGCTGAGCTAGGTGGACGCGGCTCGGATGAGGGGCCAATGAGCCCCATGCGTGTCCGAGCCGGTGCCTGCTCTCGCTAAGTCAATCTGGGACTTAGGAGACTTACTCAACCAAGGAGGAGTGCCTCCAAGGGCTGAGCTGGGTGGACGCGGCTCGGATGAGGGGCCAATGAGCCCCATGCTTGTCCGAGCCGGTGCCTGCTCTCGCTAAGTCAATCTGGGACTTAGGAGACTTACTCAACCAAGGAGGAGTGCCTCCAAGGGCTGAGCTAGGTGGACGCGGCTCGGATGAGGGGCCAATGAGCCCATGCTTGTCCGAGCCGGTGCCTGCTCTCGCTAAGTCAATCTGGGACTTAGGAGACTTACTCAACCAAGGAGGAGTGCCTCAAGGGCCGAGCTAGGTGGACGCGCTCGGATGAGGGGCCAATGAGCCCCATGCTTGTCCGAGCCGGTGCCTGCTCTCGCTAAGTCAATCTGGGACTTAGGAGACTTACTCAACCAAGGAGGAGTGCCTCCAAGGGCCGAGCTAGATGGACGCGGCTCGGATGAGGGGCCAATGAGCCCCATGCTTGTCCGAGCCGGTGCCTGCTCTCGCTAAGTCAATCTGGGACTTAGGAGACTTACTCAACCAAGGAGGAGTGCCTCCAAGGGCCGAGCTAGGTGGACGCGGCTCGGATGAGGGGCCAATGAGCCCCATGCTTGTCCGAGCCGGTGCCTAAGGTTTTGGACCACTGGCTGAGGTGACCGAGTGGGTAACCTTGTGATGAACTGGCAATATTGAGCTGGTGAACTTAATAGTTTCTTGGGAACCCACATGCCACGTGGCAACGGTGGATTATTGGGGTGCTTGAAAACATGGTGGCGATTCAACTTCTGGTTATTCATGACTTTTGTGACGATTGATATTCCGAGGGGTGGTGCCTTTTGAACAGTTTTGGGCAGTTGGGAGGCCCATTAAGGTGCTGAAGACACAAGGCCCGGTCCAAGATGTGACGTGGCACGCGGAGATCGAGGATTCTGCCTATAAGTAGGAGAGAGGGGAGAGATTTTTGTCACTTTTACAATTCTCTCTCTCTCTCTAAATTCGAGTTTTCTGCTCTCTCTCTCTCTACTTTAGAGTATTTTCTCTCTCTAAGTCCGAGCCCCATCTTCTTCGTCCGACCAGGTACGCACTTGCTTTGTTTTTTCGCTAAGTTTTTCTTCTCTTCTTTTTAATAAAATCGGCCGACCCCTTCTGTTGATAAATAATGGGGAGTTCGTCCGAGTCAGTGACACCCCCTCCACCTCCTTATAATTTAGCCGAGGAAGTGAGGGGTATGGGAATGGTATGGTGTCAACTTTAATAAGTTGCCCGGATCCCTCGGCTGTGCCTGAGGCGCTTTCCCTCCCAAGTACTCCTTCGCAAGCCGAGGAGGAGGAGGCCGAGGGTGCCATCCCCCTACCCTGGGAGGTGTCCCTGGCCTATCCTTCTTCGAGGAGTTACTTAGACAAATATGTGTCTGATGGTGTAGTTTGGATAGCTATGCCGGGAGAGGAAGGCGAAGCGTCGACGTCCGGGAGGCTCGTATATCCGGAGCTTGATCCGAAGGGCGGACCGGGAGCAAAGTTTCCACTTCCGTCTTTAATAAAAGCTTTGCTAGAAGATGCTCGAGGCCAAGCGGCCAAATTTAAATAAAGGACCCTTATATACTTGTCCGACCCGATGCTAACCATACCATCTTATCTCCACCGCCGGGATGCACGGCATTTTATTACAAGGCAATGGAACTAGGTCAAAGATTCCCGCTGACCCAATTTGAGAAAGACCTTCTGAACGCCTACAACTTGTGCTTGGGTCAGCTTTCCCCAAACTCTTGGGGCGGCATTTTAGCGGTTCAAGTGATCTGTAGCATCATCGGTGTCAAGCCGACCCTGACCCTTTGGCGGCATATGTACAAATTGTTCGAAATGCCAGCCGGGGATCATGGTCCGGGCTGGTGGTGTTTTCAGGCTCGGCGGGGCTATCGTACTGTTCTTGATCTCCCCACCTCTCAGAAGGGGTTCCGCCGAGGATTCGCCTTTGTGTACTATGGTGGGGAATGGGGCATCCCCACCGTGCCCCCGTCATCCGAGCCAAACTGTTTGAACTTCAAGGTGCCAGAGCTATCCGACGAGGAAGCTGTGGCCGCCATCTACTTTCAACTGGAGGCTAAGATAGTCGATGGTGGCGAAGTGTTCGTAGCGGGGAACTGGCTCCCGAGCTGCAAAATGTTCAAGAACGAGCACTTCCTCGCCGCATTTGGCCTGAGTCCGGCCTTTCCCAAGGGTAATTCGGCAAAAAGGGGGTCCGGTTGACTTATATTTATGCTTGCTTTGATATTTTGCTCTAACTCTTTTTTCTTTTTGCAGAAGCTTCCCTAGCCTTTCTCAAGGAGACCGACTCAGAGATGGCCGAACGATTGACCTCCGCTGCACTGAAGGCGGCTCGGATTAGGGCCGAGATGAAGGCCAACAAGATTAACAAGCCTTCTAAGCCGAAAGTGAGAACCCTTTTTCTTCCGACCCGGTTTAGCTTTAGGTTTTTCAATTTCTCACCAACTTTTAATGTGTTTTGCAGGATCCTTCCAACCCTAAACCGAGGAAGCGCAAGGAGCGCACTGAAGAGAGGGTGGAAATGACGGAAAAGGCTTTGGCGAAGGCCCGAGCCGAGCAGGAGGCTTCCGCAAAGAAGGCTAGAAAGGAGCCTTCTGTCGAGGTGAATAGTCCTCGGCCCGAATCTGGAGGTGGGGAGACCCATGTCTCGGTCCACCCCTCAGACTTCGAGCCTGTTCGGAGTCCGGGGTACGAACCGGGGGCCTCTCACCCTTCTCCGACCGAGCGCTCTTTGTCCGAGGCGCCGGTCCCGTTTACCCAAATGTCCAAGACGGACAAGAAGAAGAGGATCTCCGACGCACTGGAGATCCTATGTACTCAAACTGACCGAGACCACATCAATGAGGTCAACCAGAGGAATGAGTCGAGTGAGCTCTTCCGCTCTTGGATGGACGTAAGTGAATTTTTCTCCGCCCTTTTACTTGCTTTTATTGGCCAACTTCTAACTGTTGTTTATTGTTCTGCAGTTTTCCATCCGAATGACTAAAGTGGCGGAAGACCGGCTCGCCCTGGTACAAGAGGTCTCGGACCTGAAGCAGGCGGCTCGGTCGCACTTTGATGAAGTGTACCAGGCCAAGGAGGCCAAACGATTGGCCGAGCTGCGCAAGGAAGAGGTGGAGGAGAAGATTCGGAAGGGCGAGGAGGCCTGGCAGAAGGAGCAGACAGAGTGGAAAGAAGAGAGAGCCAATCTTTCCTTGGCTAAGGAGAATGCTGAGGCGGCCAAGGTCACGGCCGAAACCAAGCAGGCTCAAGCTGAGAAGGAACTGGCGGAGGTCAAACTTAAACTCTCCGCGGCCGAGGCTCAACTGAAAGAGGCCCAAGCGGCCGTTTCTCGCTCTCGGGAGGAGTGGTTCCAAGCTTGGCAGAAGTCGGATGATTGTACCGATTTCTGCGCCGACGTGGGCCAATCTTCCCACAAGATGGGCGAGGACGAGGCGCTTGCTAGGCTTAAGATAGCCTTTGCTGATTCCTGTCCCGGGGGGATTGGAATTCAGTCTGGTCTCGCTACCAGGAGCTGGCCGATGCCGAAGCAGCGGAGATTAAGGCCAGGATGGCTGAAGAGATGAGCTCGGACAGCGACTCTGACTCCGATGATGAAGAGGAAGATGCTGGAAGCACCGAGCCACCTCCACCAGAGCAACCTGCGGCCGAGCAACCTGCCACTGGCCCTTCTGCTTAGCTTCCTTAGGATTTTTATTTTCTTAGCCTTGGCCTTGTCGGCCCTTTTAGCTTTCTGCTTTCCGACCCCCTGCTTTTGTAAACTTTTGGTTGTATTTTACAACTTTTAATCAATTGGAATACAACTACTATTTTGCAACTCGTCATTTGTCGCATATTTTTCGTTATTTGCAATATTACAACATTCAATAGACAATAAACTGGTTAAGTTTTGCTTGCCTTTTTGTTCAAAATAGACTGGTTAAGTCTCTTTCATTTCTGGGGTGTAAAACCGACTTGATACATGGACTGGTTAAGTCCGAGTTACAATTTGATTTGTTTGCTAACCCGACCAAGTACTGCTGGCCTTACATCATGCCCCTAGTGCAAGTAACGAAAAAAGAGTTATACATAGAATCTTTTGAGATTGTCTAGGTTCCAAGGCCGAGCCAGGGGGACCCCTTCGGGAGATTCGAGTCGGAATGTCCCTGGCTTGATGATTTCTGTAACCTTGTAAGGGCCGTCCCAATTTGCCCCCAACTTCCCTTTGAGATGGGAAAGTCCAGTGGCATCGACCTTTCGGACGACCCAGTCGCCTAGACTGATTGGTCGAGGTTTTACTCGGCGGTTAAAATGCCTTGTGATTCTTTGCTTGTACCGGATGGCTTGTAGCAAAGCATTGCCTCGGGTTTCTGGCAATAGGTCTAAGTTGATGGGCTTTTCTTCTTTATTTTGGTCGAACTCATAGAATGTCATCCGAGGGGAGGGGATTCCCACCTCGACCGGAAGGACAGCCTCGCTTCCATAGACCAAGCCGAAAGGGGAGTGCCCCATGGCTTCTTTTATCGTCGTTCGAGCCGACCAGAGTACTCCAGGTAGGTCGTCTACCCATGCCCCTTTAGCTGCATCAAGGGATTTTTTGATACCTTTCAGGACAATTTTATTAGCCGACTCGGCTTGCCCGTTGGTTTGAGGACGGGAGACTGCCGAGAACCTTGTTTGAATGCCGAACCGGGCGCAATACTCTCGAGTCGGCCCGCTGTTGAATTGTCGGCCATTGTCTGATACCAAGGCCCTTGGAATTCCGAACCGGGTAATGATGTTTCTCCATATGAACAACTGAACCTGCTTCGGCCTGGGGAGCCAATTTTTGTCCCGGATGCCAAAGTAGATTTCCTTCCGGTTTTTGTTGAATCGGGGGTCGTTGCCATTATCAGTGAGCCGATCCCCTCGGCCCCCTGTTCTTTGATGCTTAGGCTGACCCACATGATTCCCTTCATCTTTCCTTTTCTTGCCAACCTCGTCCGAGTAACGGCAGATATCCGTTGCTTGGATGAATCTTTGAGCCCGAGCCATGGCTTCCGAGTAAGTTTTGACTTCGTTCTCGGCTAACGACCATCTGAGCCGACCCGGCTGGAGGCCGGACATGAGGGCAGCGAAGGCTACAGCGTCCTGTAGGTCGGTTATTTTGAGAGACTCTTCGTTGAACCTCTTGATGTAGTCCGACAAGGATTCATTCTTGTCTTGCTTCACCCCCATGAGGTGAAGGCTGGTTTTTCTTTGCCTCTTTCCCGCTACGAACTGATGGATGAAGAGGTGTTCCAATATGGCGAAGTCAGTGATGACCCCTGCCGGCAGTTCTTGGAACCAGTTCAGAGCCAACCCTCTAAGGGTGGTAGGGAAGAAGCGGCACCAAGTGGCCTCGCAGCTTGTCTGTACGCTCATTTGAGCCTTGTAACTAGCCATATGATCGTCTGGGTCGGTTAGGCCCGCAAATGGCTCGATCAGGGGGGTTTTAATTTTACCCGGAGGCTGAGTTCCTAGGATTTCCTGACTGAAGGGGATCAGGAACTTGAGCCCTCCTCCAGCTAGCTTAGGGGGCTGAGAATGAGCCGAGTCCCCTTGGCCCTCTCGGTCATTTGCCTTCTTCCTGAGGAACTCCCGAGCGTCATAGCCTTGGCTGAGGCGCTTCTTGTTGTTAAGGAACTCTCGGGCATCTTGGGGTTTCCGACCCGCACCCCCCCTTGGGGATTTAGATACATGGGTCTCTGCATGCTGACGGGCCGACCCCTGTCGCGCTGACTTTTTCTCTTTCCCGGTGGCTAGGGTCTCTCGCATCGGACCGTGGCCGGCTAGGCTGCGGGTCTCGATTAGAACGAGAGTTGTCCCTCTGAGAGCGGACGACCGTGCGCTCTCTGGGCTCATGCTGATTGAGCGGGACGACTTGTTGTGGCTGCCTCTGCTGAAGCATGGCCATCATGTCCATCATGCCCTTTTGGAATGTCTCCTGGAGCTGAGCCGTGATAAGGGCCAGGTCCGACGCGAAGAGCGGCTGAGGCTCCACATGCTGGATATGCTGGGATACTGACCGAGGGTCCAAAGTTTGGACGGTAGGTGATCTCCGAGCCGGTGAGGGAGTCCGCTCGGCCTCTCGGTTATGCGCAGGCGAATGGCCTCGCTCCGGTCGAGGGATTGGGGGATCCCGATTATGTGCGGGCGAGTGGCCTCTCTCCGGCCGAGAGACCTGCTCGGAGGCTGGCTTGCCGCGAGTGTTTTTGGTTGGTGCCATGGTCAATTGGCGTTCTGAGCTGAGTAGCTGAATGAACAAATCTGAGTGAGTGGTGGCGAAGTAACTTTTTGTACAATCCCCACAGACGGCGCCAAACTGTTTCTGTCTAGAAATTAAGGGTTCTGATTCCTTTGCTTAGGGAGTA
This sequence comes from Beta vulgaris subsp. vulgaris, assembly GCF_026745355.1. NCBI lineage: Eukaryota > Viridiplantae > Streptophyta > Magnoliopsida > Caryophyllales > Amaranthaceae > Beta > Beta vulgaris. The sequence continues at coordinate 15,719,053 of NC_079209.1, forward strand.
CCGGGTCAGATTCGACTGTCCTGAGTTCAAAGTCCGTACGCCGGAATCCTGCAAAAGTAACGGTTAGACTGCCCCGGGGGTTGTTCCGGGATCGCCTCTCCGACGCTCAAGTCAGTAATCAAGCTTAGAGAGATGAAGTCTAGAGAGAGATGCTCTGGTTTGTTAGGTAAGAATTCAATACCTTCTCATTGATGAGGGGGTTGAGTATTTATAGTGCTGGGGATTTCCCAACTGTAGGCCAGCTGGGGGGCATTGACAGCTGGAATGCACCATCACAGGTGGGGCCCACTGGAAGCTCTAAGGCATTTATTGGACTGGATTATCCTTGGTAAACTTAAACCAGGAAATAAGCCCAAACAATAATCATCCACTTTCCTTGTATTCTTTATATTTTTCCCATCATCTTACCATTCCTACACTAATTACAATTACAAAAGAAAATATAAATTGTTGGACAAGATATTTTTAATATATATGATTATATGAGGTGGGTCCAGCTATAGTTAATTCGTGTTAGTCTGCATTCTTATCTAGAGTTTTATTATTAGTTCGTTCACATCCACTCTGTTTTGTTTGTTAGGAGAGAATTTCAAGTGTTTGTCAACAAAGAATTTCTTGTCAAGAATTAGCAAGAGGAAATGGAGAGCCAAGTGGAAGGTAACAGATCAAGGGTGACAACGGTCGATTCTTTGGATCAATGGGAATTTCTTGTCAACAAAGCCAAAAACTTGGCTTGCCCTGTAAGTTTTTTTTCAGCATATGTTTGAGAAGTAAATCTTGCAAGTTCATATATGTTAGTTTTTTAAAAGATAGATTATAATGAGAATGATAGCATAGTAAATTTGTTTTTTAAAAAATAAATTCTAATGAGAATGATAGCGTAAGCTGTAGAAGGGATATATAAAGGGCCCTCATTTATCATACCGTCCCGGGCCTAAAAATTGTCAGGACCGGGCCTGCATATAACTACCTAGCATAGTTTTTATTTATGTTCTTTTTCTGCTTATCTCAGTAATTTTTTTGCATTCACATACCCAATTTTGATTTGTTCTAATTTCTAAATCTGAGTGAAAACTGTTGTTTTTTGTGACAAATTTATATGGGATTTTTTTGGCAGATTGTAGTTCACTTTGGTGCTTCATGGTGTATCCCATCAGTTGTTATGAATCCACTTTTTCAGGAATTGGCCTTTACTTACTCTGATGTTATGTTTCTCACTGTTGATGTTGATGATGTCAAGGTAATTGTATTATTGCCGTTCACAAGGACTTGCTTTCGTGATTTGTGTGGATTGGTTTGATTGCTTAATTATATTGCTTCTACATGCAGCCTTAAAAGAACTGAAATTGCAGAGGAAAACACAGGATATGTGAAATACATTTGTTAGTAGAACTAAGTATCATTTTGTGTTCTGAAAACTGAAGAGCTAGTGAAACAGGTCATCTAAAGTTTTGAGGGTTTGTATTGTATTCTTTGTTGTTTTGATATTCCTGATGACTCATAGTGTAGTTACTTGCTGTTCTTGGTTATTGGTTATTGGTTGGAAGCCTGTGAGGAGAGGTGGCTATTGGCCGGGTTGACTCGAGCTCCGAATCCTAGCCCCGAATTAGGGTCACCTGTTCAGGCTCAGTTTTGAGATTCGACCTCAATCAACCTAGCCCGATCTAGTCCACCTAGTAAATTGGTTGCAGGTCGAGCTTTTAAGTCACCAATCCAGTTCGATCTGGCCACCATGGGTAATAAGTTTGGTTATTTTGTTTAATTATTGAATATTCTAAATTTTGGACCAAACTTGCCCAGCTTCTATATAGCTTAGTGTGCGGTCCAATATTCGGTTTTTCCAACCCATCCCGCCACTTGACTGACTGGGCACTGGCCGTCTGTATCCGTGATCATTAATTCTTTTTCTTTTTTTGAAAGGAACCCAACAAAGGGACTACTTTAATAGATTGGAACGAGCAATGTCCACAATAGAGCTAGGAAACTCACTAAACCAAATGCGCTCTCCCATCTCAACAGGATGAACATGAGCCAAATCAGCCAATACATGAGCTATATTATTACTACTACGCTCAACAAAAGACCAAGAAACACACTCGAAACCTTTAGTTAAAATAAAAATATCTTATAAAACCATTGATCCTTAAATATGGGTTCAAATTTATATCAACTCGCCACTCTCCACAAGGGTTATGTAGGACTGTCCCCTATTTGAAGTCCTAACCTGGTCATGTCGACTTAGGCGTCTATCTGATATCACAGAACTCAATCTACGGGGAATTACCGAATTAGGATAGTCTAAAGTTCTTTCTTCAAGTTATTATTTTAAGATCACAACACCTAAGTCCTACTCCTAACCAATAAAGAAAAGACTATTTGCCAACCCCAATTCCCTCCTCAAGCTAATCCAAACTGTTCATGTTTCCCGTTTCCCCCTTAAGCAAATTATGACCGTTCAGGTAAGAACTGGACTCTCTAGTAACTTTCCAGCTGTAGAGAATTCCGTTTTATTCATGGCACCTCAGTATCTAAATTCCTCCAAATCGTCCTTTTCCATTCTACTACTGGATCATAACTATGCTTTATTTTGGATCAGTTGATATGATGGTTGGAATTTGTATGTTCAGTGTGCTACATAACTAGATTGCATGTATCGATTGTAATGTCCGAGTTCAATTTGAGAGAACTTACTTCTGATTACCAAGTATTTGAATTCTACAAAAAATTTGTGATTGTTGTTTAACCTCCCTCTGAAGAACATTGGTTGGTGATTTGGAACTTATAATACAGTTTTTGATGTTCAGAAAGTTGCTTCAAAGATGGAAGTGACGGCTATGCCAACATTTCTTCTGATGAAGGATGGCATTCCAGTTGATAAGCTGGTTGGAGCGAACCCAGATGAGATAAGGAGAAGGGTAGAAAGTTTTATTCAGTCCAATAATGGAGCATACATGGCCTAGTTGTGTTGTGCAGTCAGAAGTGTGCCATCATATACAAAATACATAGCACATAAAGTTGATGCTTTTTGTTACAGAAAAGAGAACGTATCTTGTTTCTGGTGCAAGACTGGTTGTCAAGTGTAAACAATGGCATTAATAATGTGTGTATGAAATATGAACTGTAAATTGTTCATGTATTTATGCTTGATTGTTGGCCTATATGACACCAACTATAGTTTAGGTGCCGGAAGTAACACCGCACAAACGGGTAAACATGGTAGCATTGAACATTATGTTAGGTGCGCTTAATGACATTTTATACATCATAAATTTCACTGAATTCGATTACTCTTTATACTTTTTTTTAGTATTGTCAAGGTAAAAATAGGGAGTAGGAAACATAACACATGGTTTTTCAAGTGGCTAAAGCAGGAAGAATTGGTATAATCTCTATTATATAAGGCAACATATGGGGGACACCAAAAAATAGAAAAAAGAATTTAAGAAAAAAAAAATAGGGAGATAATTAACTTTTCATTTTGAATGAAAAAAGGGAGAAAGTAGGACATTTAAACTAAATATCAGATTTTTTTTAGAAAAAACAACATTTAAAGACAGTTTTTCTACTCAAAAAAAAATTATTTTCTACTTTATATGTTATCACACGATATCGCACGCATTGCGTGCATGTAACGCTAGTCTATTGTAATGCGTCATTAGGTGCACCAATAATCAAAGTCAGTATCGTCCTTTACATCCCATATTGAAGTTGGTGTTGCTTTATACGTCCACTTTACTCGAGGCTGTTCCTTACAAACAATTAATAGTTGGTTTTATCTCTATTCTATATGGGAAGAGGGGTAGGACACCAAAAAATAGAAAAAAGAAAAAAAAGCAATAAATGAATACAAAATAGGAAACTAACATATTCAGAGAATAGAGATACAACGTGCACACAAGGAATTGTAACTTCCCAATACAATCCCTAATTATATGGAAAAAACTAACTGCAACCAAATAATCTTAGGTAGTGTTTGGAAAATTGTATTTCATTTCAAATAATGGATTTGAAATCTGGATTTTAAAGTTTGTATTTCAATTCCTAATCATTGTTTTGTAAAAGGGGTTTGATAGAGGAGAGAGAAATAGAGGTTTAACAGTGGAGAGAGTAAAAGTGTGGGTTAACTAAAGGAGAGAGAAATAGATATTAGAAAGAGAATGAGTGAAGTTGGCATATAGATACTCATAAAGTTGGGATATATATGAGGAGAGAATTTCAAATGACAAGGTAATAGCTTGAATTTTAAATTCTACTAATATAGGCTTTTGATAAGAATTTGGACAAATTCCATAATTTCAAATTTCATATTATCCAAACAATAGATTTCATCCAAATACGGGATTTGAAATGAAATCTTGCTATCCAAACATAGCATTAAAGCACTTCCTCAATTCGTCCTCTTCTCCTTCTTACCTTTGCATGATTTCCCCTTCAATTCTTCCTCTTTACACCTCACAGAAAGACATAAAATATCCAAGACACACCAAATTAGGTAATCAAATAGAGATTAAAAAAACAGTGATTTGTTCTTAATAATTGCTTTTACAATTTTATTTGATGAACCCGTCACTTTTTTTTTCAATGTGAACTTCATGCAAGATACTTTTCACTAATACTCCACAAGCCTTGCAAATTACAAGCATATAAAGACAAGATTTTCCTTACTTTTCTTGCACTGTATAAGGTGTTTTTTAAAAATTCCAACAACCAATTTCAATGTAATCAACATTATTGATTTTGAGAATGTCTTTTGTGCAAAATTTATTCACGACAGGAGAGGGGCAACTAGGCAAGTCTCATTTACAACCGGTGCAATCGACCAAGTTTTTCTCACATGCAAACAAGAAAGTTAAAGGATTTTAAACTCACCTACTTAATTGCAATCTGAAAAAGAATCCTATTATTGATTACAAACTTCATCCTCTACCTTCAATTACTACAGTCGAAGAAAGCTACCCCTCTAAAACATAATGGTGGAAGGGAGCGATATTTGAGTCCAATAACACACACCTGGACCAAGTAGTCTGTAGTCCTAATGTTGATGAAATGGTACAATCTACACTTGGAAGTGTTCTTTTAGGAGGTATTAGAAGGGTTTAATATAAAGCCTAGCAAAGAAAGAAACTAGGAACTGTAGCTTAAATACATTTGAACCTACTTTGCATTAATGATTCCACTTTCTAGCATTAGCAATCATTTAGCATTAGCAATTATGTTAACAATCAATTTAGAATGAATAATAATATTTCCTCTATTTTTTATATAATAGGGATGATATTATATCTCACTTTATAGATTTTCTGCTCAAATTCAGCTTTATGTTCGAGTTTGAGATGTATATATTTAACTTTTAGTTTGATATGTTTAAATATGTAATTTATAATAGAAATATTACTTTAGTTTTTGTAATACAATAAGCATACAAAACTACTAACTATATATTAATCATTTGTAAGTATGATAACTCAAAATTTCTGAATCGAATTAGAATATAAGACGTCAAATTCCTACATGGACCCATATTAATAAGGATATCAACAAATTTTAAAAAGTAATTAATCGTGCTAAATAAATTAGAAGCTAAATTTACTAATTATTGTTAAGTAAATAAGAAGTAAAGTTATTAAGCTCAAAAATTAAAGTCATACTTATATAGTAACTTATAGGTGTATATATAAATATTTTAATAGTTACATGACGATTACGATACCAAATAAAATAAGAAAATACAATTACAAAGAAAAAAGATACAATATAAATTAATATCACATTATCTCAATTATAAAGTTAAGATTGACATATGTAGTTTCGTGATGGACGAAAACGAAACACAATAAATGCAACAACAAATACGAAACAGAAAAAGACATCACAGACAATCACTCACACGTGAACAAAGATGGACATGTGAATGCTAAAAGACGATCTAAATATGCCCGTGAATGTGAAACTTATATAGAAAGAGCTAGATGTAAGTATGCACTTATTTAACTTCACAAACGACTTTGCACGCATAGCGTGCATATAAGGCTAGTAAGTCAATTATTGCTAAATCATAAGCACAAGTTTATTACTATGAGTTATTGATTGAGATAACTTTTTACATATATTTATGTGAGGAACAACAGGAGATTCAATCCCCCAGAGAGTTAGATTCCTGTTATCTATCCATGACCGATATAAGCTCAAAACTTCCTTCACAACTTTTAATGGCTCCTTTCCATGCCTCATTAGTCATTTTGTAGTTAACTTTTAAAGTGGCTTTTATTTCACTCATGATTATACGGAGCAATTATGGGGATGGGAGATTATTTTTTGGATAAGAGTAAACAAAAATTAGTTGTAAAGAAAATTTTGAGTTTTTTTATTCTGTATGCATCACTTGTAGTTCTGCAATTTCTCGATTATCCAATTGTAAATCGAAACCGTAAGTTGAAATCTATATCTAGGCTCTGTTCGATTGGATGTAGAACATTATAATGTAAAATTTAATTGCAAAGCTAATTTTCCTTTATTTGATTTGATGTGAAAAAAGCTATGAAAAAATGAAAATGGAAGGGGAAGGGGAAGGGGAGATGGAAGGGAGAGGATGAATAAGAGGAGAGTAAAAAGTTGCTAAGATCAATCAGCCTCTGTAATACCTCCTACAAGATCATCTCAAAGACGCTTGTAAACAGACTCAAAAGCATAATGGGAGATCTGGTAGACAAGTACCAGAATGCATTTGTACCCGGAAGACAGATGGCTGACAATTGCCTAATTTCACATGAAATCACGAGCTGGGTTAGGAAGAGGAAAAAAGGCAATAGCTTCACGGGAATTCTGAAGGTTGACTTGAGTAAAGCCTACGACAGAATAAGGTGGGACTTTTGTAGAAGCTATGTTAACAAAAATGCAATTCCCGGGAAATTGGATAAACTGGATTATGCAATGCATAACAACAGTCTCTTACGCTGTCTTAGTTAACGGGGAACCTTCTACTAGCTTTATCCCCACTGTGGGGCTAAGACAAGGAGACCCTCTCTCATCCTACATATTTATCCTGTGTATGGAGGTCCTCTCAAGAAATCTCTCTCACCTCCAAGAAACTAGAGAGTTAGAAGGCCTCAAAATTGCAAGAAATGCCCCGGAAGTTTCCCACCTTTTCTTTGCGGATGATGCCCTTTTTTTTCTTCAAAGCCAAACCAAAAAATTGTTGGGCAATCAAATCAGCCCTCTCTTCCTTATGCGAGAAATCTGGAGAAAAAATCAATTTCGAAAAATCACACGTAATCTTTAGTCCTAATACACCCCAAAAGTTTATGAGAATCATGAGAAGACCACTAGGGGTCACAAACAAGGAGAAAATTGGCACATATCTTGGTTGCCCAATGGAGGTGGATGGCCGGACCACCTCAACTTTCAATGATATAGTTACCAAAACCACCAACAGGATACTTACGTGGAAGTTCAACAATCTATCTCAACCAGTAAAGCTAATACTAATAAACACAATTCTCACCACTCTAGCTTCTCATATCATGACAGTTTATCTCCTCCCTAAAAAAATCACAAAAAAACTCTCTTCGATCCTTCTCAGATTCTGGTGGTCATCGTCAATGGGGAAAACTCCAATTTATTGGAGGAAACAAGAACTGCTCCACAACCATAAATACCAGGGAGGGCTAGGTATGAGAAACATTGTGCACGTCAACAAGGCCCTTCTCTTTAATCAGGCTTGGAGAATCCATAAGAATAAAGAGTCTCTTATCCATCAAATTTACGTAGCCAAATACAAAAAAGACCCTGTGCAAATGGCTATAGACGATGAAGTTCCGAGGAATAGTTCTTATGCTTTTCGTAGCCTATTCAAAGCTGGGTGCGCTCTCAAGAAAGGTTTGTACAAAAAGCTAGGCAACGGGAAGCAAATTAGAATAGATAGGGACAAATGGCACCCGAGTAAGTTTCTCATCCCAAAGATGCTAGAAAATCACGTGGATAGAACCAATAATATCATAATGGTTAATGATCTGATAAACACTAACAAGGAATGGAAGGCAAACATTATTTGGAAGATCTTTCCACCGGAAGAAGCAAAGGAAATTTTTGCGGTGCATATTCCGCACGAGGAGTGTGAGGATGACTTGGAATGGAGTCACACAAAATCGGGTAGATACTCAGTGAAATCGGGGTATTGGCTTCTTCATCAAGAAGCTCATATACAAGACGATAAAGCAACTTTCTGGAAATCCTTCTGGAAGTCGGATATTTTCCCAAAGTGGAAACACTTCATATGGAAAATCCTTAACAACACTATACCATCAGCAGACAACCTCATCAAAAGACAGATTAGAGGGATAAATCCAGCTTGCTGCCTATGTAAGAAGGAAATGGAAACAACAACGCACCTGCTCAGGGACTGTAGCATCGCGCAAAGAATTTGGAGCTCCTCGATGGGCATAGTAGCTTCACAGGGATCTCATTTACCGATTCAGTCCTGGATAAGAAACTTTTTGAACCTTCTCAAAAAGAAGAAAGGTGAACAAGCCCTCGAGATGGAAATAAGATTTATATCTACTCTATGGGGAATCTGGGTGCACAGGAACGAAGTTATCTTCAAGGAATCGTCAGTAAATCCAAGGAGGATAATAGAGATCATCAATGACCATATCCTCAGAGCCAGCAAAGGAAAAAACTCTCTCAAGGTTAGGACTAGAGATCAAACCAGCACCACACAAGAAGAACAGGACGCAATGCTCAATTGGACAATAGGGGATAAAAATACGCCCAACGTGCAAACCATCCTAGTCGACGGAGCTTGGAAGAAGAATTCTAAATCGAACATGTGGCAGGCCGCAGTTGCTTGGAAGAATGCGAATAAAGACCCCAAAGAAGAGTATGCTGCAAGAATATATGCAAGCTCGTCAGAGCAAACGGAAGCGTACGCAATCCTTAGAGCAATTTCGGACATGGAATGGAGAAGTGCTGGGCTCATAATAAAAACGGATAATAGGGAAGTCATTCTCGCGTTGAAAAGCATGAACGAAACAAATAAGAGTATAAGTAATATAATTAAGGATATTAAGCGAATAGCGAATAGTTACTTGTTTGTAATGTGTATTAAAGTTTCAAGGGAAGATATTGCTCCAGCGCATAATCTTGCTGTTAAAGCAAGAAAAGGCTAGGGCAAACTTCCGGTACTTTTGTTGCTTTTACCTGTTGCCAAAAAAAAAAAAAAAAAGTTGCTAAGAAGAATGAAGGAAAACATATTTTCCCTTTTTTTTTGAAAGGAAAATGATTTACACCTAGAGCTCTGTTTATGGAAAACTTGTTTTATACCCCTTTCCAAACCAAACAACGGAAAATGAGAGGAAAAGAAAAACTTATTTTCATGAACAATATTTTACACACTACCAAACAGAGCGTCAAAACAATTATCACCTGGAAAATTATATCACAACCGTTTAATTTACTGTCATTTCATCACCGAGATGAATATAAGAAAAATATGGATGATATCTTTGAATTTATACTCAACACCTACCGCATTGGCGCATATATAAATGGTACGACTATATATATTTAAGCATTTGCTTGTGATTTAGGGGGAAGGGGGTTGAGGGTGTATGTAACGCCCCGACAAATTTCACAACCTTAATCGTCAGCGGAAGCATAACTTAAGCCTATGTGTTATGACCCACTAATAAGATAATAGCCTACAATGGTCTCTTATTCATACAAATGATCATCTTTATGCAATAAATCATTACCCATAAATACAGAGTATTATAGATAACCCAACTATATACAGAGTCGCTTCAATTCAACCTTTCCGGAGCATCTTTACATAACTAATCCTAAGCTATCTCCATAATGCCTGAATGATTTCATAAATTAGAGAAAAGAGAAAACACAGAAAATAACCTTAAATGAGTTGAGAACTCAGTAACTTCACTCCAACCCGTAAAAACGGTTTTAGTTCGTAAAGATTTTCATGCACAAACATATATCACATTATATTGGTAATTGTTCGAAAATACCAGAAAACATCATCGTTGAATAGTCTGCTGACAAAGAACATTTGCGTGACCATAGTTCATTGGCAAGTACAGGCTTTGGACATAACATTAACTTTATCATATGACCCTTTTGGTCCGTGTTCATTCGTATATTGTAACATAATTCCTCCACCTGTAACTTACCCATTTGCCAGTTTAGTTCATCATGCCAAGCCAGCAGAACCACCCACTTTTACAAACTTGCACGTATTCATATTTTCGTACAATACCCGTAATCATAATAGATTCATAATTCATATAATTATACTTCATAAACACGACTATTCATAACATTCATGAGCATTCATCGAGTCATAGCATCACATAGTCATATCATTACAATGTCATATCCACACATTCGAATACATCATTGCACATAACATATACGAGCATGCATAATTGCTAGACATGAAAGGTTACACAAAGCATATACGAGCATGCATAATTGCAAGACATGAAAGGTTACACATAGCATATACGAGCATGCATAATTGCTAGACATGAAAGGTTACCTCGTACACTATTCCTTTTCTTACTCCTTAAGTATCATCATAACTTAGCCTCCAAGAATCGTCATACATGATCTCCTCAAAGTTATAACACATGACCCATAATCAAAAATCATCCACTAAACAACCAAATGATCCTTGCATATATCACCCCTAATTTTATAACTCCAAAATGTCATAATATAACCTATGATTAAAAATTACTCATCCACGATCAACCATCAATTTTTGCATGATTACTAAACTAGGTTGGTTATTAACATTATTGTAGTTATCTAAAATATTAGCGCTAACCTCCTACATTAGTAGTTAATAAACTTATGAAGTTATTTATACAAGTTTAGTGTTCTTAATACTCTCTTACAAAAATTCAGATTATAAGGACTATTAGTAACTAATTAGTTCAACCTAGCCTTTTTAATTAATTCTTAATATAATTATCAATCCAACTAGTTAAAGGTTTAGTCTAAACCAAGTGATTTAATTAAATCCAACCAAATAATCCACTTAAGCCCAATAAGTTGAAGCAACAAAATTAACTTAGGTGACTTAACTAAGTAAATCAGATTCTAAGTCCAAAATTATGTTTAACTTAATAAATTAAACCAATATAGTCTAATAAAATACTAAATCAGCTTCAATTTAACTCCATTAGCCCAACAATTAATAAGTAGCTTAACTGACATTATAAGAAAATCAGATTTGAGCCCAACTAATACACATGCAACAATTGAATTGAGTTGGTCTGACTAATGTAAATCAATTTTTAAGCCCAACTTAGACTAATTATCAAAAGGTAGTAATTGGGCTTGCATTATAAAACTTGAATTCAGATTTAGGGGTCGTTTGGTTCATTATTTTTGTGTTTTAAGAAATGGAATTAATTATCGATTCCCTTTTTTCTTGTTTGGTTCAACCCCTCATCAGATGGTAATGGATTCCCCCAATTTGTTATCTTCCCCCCCTCCCCTCAAGTAACAAAATCCATTACTTGAAGTTAAGGGTTACCCTTCATTTCCATTCCTTGGCTTGAACCAAACACTCAATAAAGATAACTACCTTTGTTACCATTCCCCTCCTTTATTTGTATCCATTCCCTTTCCATTTCATATCTTGAACCAAACAACCCCTTAGAGGGGAAATAAAAGAAAGAAGGAGGTGTGTTGAACCTCTGCTACTAAGAGCAGCGAAGTACGAGAAGCAAGGTGAAACGAAGTTCCGATAGAGTGATCCGGCGAGCTCGGTAGTCGACGGCGACGACGGCGGGACAATTCGGGGCGAAGGTCGTTGGTGGTGTGCGCGTGCAGCAGGGCGCGAAGATGCGACGAGAGAGAGTGCGAGAAAGGAGATAGAACGCGAGTTGTTGGTGGAGCTCCGGCGAGCTGCGGGTGGTCGGCGAGTGCCGCACAAGTGACCGACAACTGTCTTGCGTAATATCTTCCCCGACTTTTTAATTTCTCTTTTTTATTTGTCAATTTCTTTCTCGACTTTTGATTTTCTTTTTAATACTTTTGTACTTCCAATTGGTTATAACATGAGTAAACTAAAGAGAAAGGAAAATTTCTAAATACAACAAAAAGACAAAAACTGGAAAAAAAACTAACCAACCCCTTTGAATAAATAAAACCCCTCCCCCTCCTCACCACCACAGTACCGCAGTAGCGACCCCTACATCATCAGGATCCCTCCCTGGTCGGGCGACGCCGATAAGCGATAACCGTCAGAAACGCTATTATCGCACGATGTCCTCCCGCCCTTACCCTCGCTGGAATCAGACGACCACCAGGTAGCAGGTATTACTTTCTTCCGTTGAAAATGAATTTTGATTGTTTTGAGTTACCCATGACCATGAGTGATTCTTTATATTAAATGTAGTTAAATTTCTGTGTTTTGAAAATCATTGATTGGGATTTTGAGAAAGTTGCAAGGTATTCTCCAATTTTTATGAGGACAGTGCCAAAGTGATATATTGCATAAGTTCATGTGCTTATTAATTCTTTATTTTCTCTTTATTTGCCAACCTGCAAATCTGTAATCCCAAACTTTTCTCTCTCTTCATTTTCTTTGTGAAAATAAAGAACCATATGTTGAGTTTCATCATTCACCAGTCCGAAAAAAGCAACAAAATTAACTTCAACTATCAAGTTTTTCGTTAATTAGTCTCCAATAAGTGCAGAAGAATTCATCGGCACCGTGATCTTAAATCCAAGGTATCTTCTTCCCCATCTAATTTTCGTTTAATACTTCTCATTTCAAGTTTCGAGTTTCCTTCCGAAATTCGATAGAAAAATCATTGATAACTCAGCTTAATTGTCTGGTTTTTGATTGTCTTCCCTTTTTTTCTAGGGTTCATTTCGTTTCGGACATTTTTGGCGATCATGAGAGAGTTAATTTCAATGGCGGAATTATCTGGAATCATAATTCTTGTTTTAACATTGATTCTACTTCGATTAGTTTATGTTCTACATCGATGCGGTAAACCCTTCCAAAACACTGCTGCAAAACCTCTTATTACCCTCATTGTTCTTGGTTCAGGTTAGCTCATTCATCTATCTTTGCGTAATTCAACTGCATTGAATCCAAGGATTCTCAATTGGCTAGTTGTAAATAGACCCAAACAAAAGATTATTCCGAACCTACACTGATGGAGATTTTGAAATAGCATAGAACAGCATGAGAGCGTGATATGACGAGATAGAAAAAAATAGACAGGGAAGGGGTGACCCACTTATTTACTCGTAATTGTCAAAGTGAGCCCCTTTATTTGTTGGACAAATTTCATGTTAAGTATTATGTTTTGGTCTTGGGAGAGTTTGGAGAATGCCATTTTGCTTTTTCATTATTAAGTAGAATTAATTTGAAGCTTTATAGGAATCTATGACCTAGCCTAGCTGAATTCGGGCAAAAGATAGGAGATCATGGAAAAAGGGGGTTGATTGGCTTGATCTGTTGATATGCCGAAATGGCACGAGTTATGTTCTTCGAACCTAGGCTAATAACCGTTATCTTGTTCGAGTTTTTAGTGATTGATCTGTATTTTTTTTTCCAAATATAACTATAATTCTTTGTATCTGTTATCATGCTTGTAGGTGGTCACACAGCTGAGATGATTAATCTCTTGTTGGCGCTCAAGAAGGAAAGGTTTATACCTAGATATTATGTAGCTGCTGCCACTGATAATATGAGTTTGCAGAAAGCTCAAACATTTGAGTGCTCTTCGAATAATGAGGTAATTGGCCCCTCCATCCTGTTTCAACATCTAACTTTTGTGTTGGAGGTGCATTCAAAGATCTGTGCTATGAATGTTTTCCGTTGTAGTGGACTTGATTTTGAGAATAGCACACTTTATAATTTTTCATTTATGTCAAAGACTTGTGCTTATTGCTATGTTTTTATGTTGCTGGATTTATTTTTGTATAACATAAGACTTAGACTATAAGGATATACATATATTAGTTGGGGGTGTGCGTTTGTTTTGGATTTACTGAGCATGGAAATAACTAAAAGTTTGGGCTCTCTGATTAAATACAGTACTTCTCCCCTATGTCTTTCTATGTTTTTGATCACTCTTCATGTCAATCAGTCAATCTACTTGTTGTTTGTTCTGTTTAATCTGATGTTCAGATGGTGTCATAACGCATAAAAGTTAAATGTTCTTGACATGTCTTTTTTTTTTTCTCCATTTCTCCTTGTTTTTTGGGTTATAGTTTCTAAATGGGACTTAAAAGGGCCTGTCTCGCTCTGTGTCACTGTCACATGGCTTGGTGATTAGGGAGCTATAAGCGTATTATCTGCTGATATTTTTGCTGGAGGTAATATAATTGTATGATGGTCAAATGGAGAAAGTTGAAATGCAAAGTTTAGACTATCTGGTTGGCAAGAGCTGGCAAAATTTTCAAGCATGCGTATATCTAATTGACATTAGGTTATAGAAGAATAAGTTAGTCATGCAGTGATACTTACAGATACTTTTCACTCAAATATGGAACACTGCAGGCTGCTTCCTCTTCAATATTTGTTGATAAGCACACTGCTATTCTTTTGCCTTAGAAGTGATTGCTACTTTGAAGAGTAGGGCATGGCTGTAAGCCTGTTACAATTGTGATAGCATAATTAATGTAATTGATGTGAAGAAATCATTTCAGTTGCTCAGTTTTTTTGAGTTCTAAAAGTGTGAAGAGGAAAAAGTTGCTTACTGAAAGCCCGAAGCCATAGAAGGAAACTTTAGGATTTGCATTGTCAAAAGAACGCATTAGGATTATAAAGTAATATATTTAAGATGCTGAAACTAGCCAATTGAAATTTTCTCCGGCTGAGTGCATTAAGAGCGAGGTTCTATTGTATAGTAGTCTGCTTATCAGGCTATCTGCTTAGGGCTGCTGCACTGTGAGTCTGAAGTATGAATGTTTCAGAAGTAACCTCTCTTATTTGTAGTGAGTAACATAAAAATCTTGTTGTTTTTCACTATCTAGTCGACATGGAGAGCATGCTCATAATGATGTGGCCAATAGCAGTATTTGATGTGAACTTTCTTTGAAATGCCATATTGATATCATTCTGGAAGTTTTGGTTTATAGAAGTCGAGGTTTATTGAACTTTTAATCCATAGGGATTTTGATTTCGTTCATGTTTCTTCAGTATCATATTGTGTATGACTTATGTATTGGAGATTCATGAGTTCTTGGGTTACCATGTAGATCTTTTGGCGACGAATGTATCTATCAATCTGATTGCTTTGCTCTGTTCTGAGGTGCTCTGTTGGAAGATATGTTTGTTATTTGGATCTGGTGGAAGAAGTTATGTGCTATGGACTATGTGAATGGTCTTTTCTCTTTACGAGTATAGCTTTGTCATCTGAAGTGTGTATGTATTGCAACAAGTTATCATCTTATCTTTCTTGGTAGACTAGATGATTGGGTGTGGCTTTTAGAGCCTACTTGAGATGCAGTCCAACTAACCAGACACTTTTATCAAATTATGAATGCTTTCTTACCCTTCTACATGATTATGCATTGTTTTAAACAGAAGGCATGAGATACAGTTAGACACAAAGACTCTAATTAGATAAAGTACTATGATCACTCATGTGAAGATTATCTTTTATAATCAAACAACTTTCAAATATAAGCAAAATATTACAAAATAGAACGGTTAGATTTGTAAGGATTTTCTCCTTATTTTAAGGTCAGTTTTGTTTTTACCACCTTTTCTTTTACTCGATTTGTACCTTACCACCTTTTGTTTTGTTCTTTGAATTTTACCACCTTACTTAACCTTACTCACTAAAAATGCAACCTTGACCCGGTGTTAGGTTTAATGTTCGGCTAAGTGGGGCTACATGATGCAATTCTCCCCCTTTTCAACCCTCTTTCTCCCTAATTAGAGTTTATAAAGTATAAATTCATCTCTTCTTCACCTCAAAACTGATGAAAATTCTTTCATACAAAGTCCGATTAATTTAGGTTTTGACTTCTCAGCCATAATCGACCTTAAACATAGGAAAATTGTGGATTTATGAAAGTGCTTTACTTATGCATTGTGAACAAAAGTTTATTGGTTTAATTTACGGGTTATTTTTACTGGTTTAATTTGTTATTTTAGGGATACATTGTAGCAAATTCTATGTTACTTAACTCCTTGATTGCTATAGTTGACACTCATTTCCACTTTGGAAAAAATGACAGGAATAGTCTCAACTATGGGCGTTTCGCCATTTTCAGTCTCAACTAAGATTATTTCTGAGCTGTCCCAACTATGTATCATTGTTGCCAAAAATGGTCCCAAATGACTTATTACATGTTTAACCATTTAATTTTTTTTATTTCTTAAGTTAGTTTCCCTCCTTTTTCTCTCTCCTATTTCCTCCTTCCCTTGCTACACCTCCCCCTAAATCCCATCCCCCTCTTACACCCCTCCCCAGCCACCCCCGAAATCCCATCCCTCTCTCACACCCCCTTCCCAGCCACCCCCGAAATCCCACCCCTTCCACAGCTACCCCCCCAAATCCTATCCCCTCCTCCTCCCACCCCCTCCCCAGCCACCCTCAAAATCCCCTCCCCCTTAACTCCCCTCCATTCAGCCACCCTCGAAATCCCCTTCCCTTTCCCATGCCACCCACGAAATTCCCTCCCCCTCAGAACCACCCTGATGCTACTTGCAAAAGTCAATGCAAAAAAGCAAAGAAAAGTCAATGCAAAAACGCAAAGAAAATTGGGGGCAACAGTAGGGGATGGGGCTTTGGGGGTGGTCTTGGTTGCAGGGGAGGAGAAGGGAGTGGCAGGGAGGGGAAGATGAAGGAGTGGCAGGGAGGAGAGAGAAAGAGGAGGAAGAAGAGGAAAGAAACCTAAAACCAATTAAGAGGGAGGGTGTAGGAGAGAGAAGGACATGGTGGAGGGAGGAGTGAGAAAGAGGTGGAGGAGGAAGAAGAAAAAGGTTGTGGCAAAAAATAAAAAACAAAAAAATGCGTTTAACCTGTTGTAGCATGTCATTAACCTGCTGGGACCAATTTTAGCAAAAATGATGCATAGTTGGGATCGTTCAGAAATAATCCTTAGTTGGGACTTGTCTGAACACTCATAGTTGGGAATGTTCCTATCAATTTTTCCCACACAAAATTCTAACTATTTGATGTGTTGTAACTTCACGTTAGCTTAATATATACTTATTGGTTGTTCGGACAGGAGTAAGGTGGGTTAAGAAGTTCTTACCCTAACTTAGTTTCAGTGTGGATAAGAAAATTTTCAAGTATCAGATGGATTTGGAATAAAGTGAACTGAAGTTTTGGGTAATAGAGAAAGAGCAAGGAGAGAGAATGTGGAAGAGGGGGGGGGGGGACAAAAGATCCTACAAGTGGGCCCTACCGTACTTGGCCTGAAAATTCCCCTTAGAATCAGATCAAGTTAAAGTGGTAATTTTCATGGAATTAGGTTACTTAAGGTGGTGAAATCAAATACAATTGGTGGTAATGCAGAAAATGAGTAAAAGAAGTTGGTAAAAAACAAAAAAAATCCTTATTTCTATAAAAGAAGCTTAAAGTAGCGGTATCTTAATGAGAGACCTGAAGCTTCAGTTTTAAATGCTTTGAGGTGCATCAACTGTATCGCTGAAATCGCTTTTGCTTTACACATACTGTTTGGACAAATTAATCTTCCTGTAGAGGACGTCGGTGCATGTGTTAGATCTTTGCCATTGCCCTTTGTATATTAAGGAGACATTTGCCTTTTCTTTTTTTTTGTACAGAAGGGGATGGAAGCTGCACAGTACATGCAGATATATCGCAGTCGGGAAGTTGGTCAGTCATATATAACTTCTGTTTGGACGACACTGATTGCAATTGCTCATGCATTGTGGCTGATGATTAAAATCAGACCTCAAGTGGTATGTATATGTATATCTACTCCTATCTTTGCTTTCATTCATAGCTTGCGTTGTGAATGATGAGTTTTCTTGATGTTTACTGCCAGATCCTCTGCAATGGCCCTGGTACTTGCATTCCTTTATGTGGAATTTCCCTTTTGTTTAAGGTAAGCTCTTTACCGGATTTGTATGAATATTGTCTCTAATAATACAATCTTTTGCCGGTTTGATAGGCGCAGGATTATTTATAGGTATACTTGTAATAAAAAAGTCTCTTCCCAAAAACCATGGCCGTGCTTGTCAATCTCAAGTAGCCCTTTTCTTCTAGTTGGTATTGAATAATATTGTAGACGCGTGAAGAAAAACGCATTCAGGCATGAATTGCCATTACCACATGCATTGACATGCAACTTCCTACGCAAAGTTACATATTTAATTTATTACCATTACTAGTATTTAGTACCTAACGAACCATTAGTGTTAATTGGTTCGCACTCAAATTCAAATTCTTCTAGGTATTGGGGATCAGATGGTCATCGATATTCTACGTGGAGAGTATTGCAAGAGTTCAAAGGCTCTCTTTGAGTGGCTTGCTGCTGTACAAACTTAGAATGGCTGATCAACTTTACGTTCAATGGCCTCAACTGCAAAGGAAATATCCTCGATCTATTTACGTTGGTTGTCTCATGTAGCTGTTTATTGCAGGGTCACTTGTGTGGATTCTGCTATATGTGCTCTATACTTAGGTGTAGTCTTCATTCTTGTAATATTTTTTTTTTTTGAAGGGATCATTCTTGTAAATTGGTCTACATAATCTTTTTTTTTTTTTTTTTTTGAGATTTGAGTTTTCACCAATGTTTGCTTACAGAGTAATGGAATTTACACTTTTTTGGTTGTTTTTGGCGCTGGGGGGTAATACGTACAACACTTAACCGTCTTGAAGTTAACAGTGTACATGTACTAGATAATCTTTTGACACTGATTATGCTTGAGGTTGAGGTGGAGTAGTCGCATTGCTTTTTACCTCATATCTCTAAGGTCTAGGAAACAAATCTCATGGAATTCATTTGAGAATTTTCTCTTACTCCCCCGGGTGAGTCTCCTTCATCTTACCTTGAAAAACAAAATCTTTTCTGACACTGATTATGCTTGAACTGTATTGTATTTCATAGTATATGAGCCCATTTTTTAACCATACATGTATCCTGTTGTACCAATACTTTTAAGCACTTGTAGTCTAGAACGCTTTTATTGGAATTGGATCTTCCATTTATTTTGTCAGCAAGTCATGGGTGGAGGGAGTGGGAATTTAACTACTTCTAAAAAACTCTTACATAAAAGAGAGAAGTGTCTTATTTATTTTAGGACGGATTAAATAGAAAAAATGACTATATATAAGGATTGGTTGTGAACCTGAATCGTACTCCTTCCGTTTCATTTTAATTTACACACTTTGACATTTTACACTATTCACAAATTTCACTTTGACCATCATTTGTGATTTATACGCGGATGAAAATATAGTCATGTGAGATCTTGTTAGATTCATCATAACATGTATTTTATTAATATGTACTTTTTATAATTTTTATAAATACAAAACTAAAAATATATCTCCTCAAAATTTTACATTGGCATGCGTGAAAAGTATAAGTGTGTAGATTAAAATGAAACGGAGTGAGTATGATTGTGTTACGTAGTAAATTATTCTATCCTTTATTTATGTGCACATTTCTACCTTATAATTGGCGTATAACAATTGGTGTATAATATATTGTAAATTAGAATTGTGCTATTTAGTAAACTTCTCATTTGATCTTTTACATTCAATTTATGGTATTGAAAACAAAGTTTTTACAACTTTTATGGAGCTTATTTTAAATCATATTAATGATACAACATAATTTTTAAAAAAATATATAAACACTTGTATTCCTGAAATATTCTAAAACAAAACGCAATTAGATTCCTAAGATATCCTAAACCATCAAGCACATGATATCTCAGAAAATACATTATTCATAAAACGTATATAAAATTCAGCTAAATAAATTCTTGATGATTTAAAAACTACACACAAGTTTCCTTATTTCTTGAGATTGTAATTGTTTTTGTTCATTGAATATTGACTATTAAGACTTTTAACATTCTAGGTTAGGAATAAAGATTAATTTATATTTATTTAAAGTGTTATTCAATACAAGCAATTTGTGAACTTTAGATTGTTTGCAACTCTATGTGGAATGCTCCTGTGAAACATCCTGATTGGATTGTAAAGAATATTCAGTTCATAGAGATGTGTGTCGTAGAATTAAAAGCTTTGTTGAGTTACATTGGACAGATGAGGAAAGGAATTGGTTAAACATACTTGTAGATTTTTTTTTGAAGGGAAACATACTTATAGATAGATGTGTATAAATTTTGTTTTTACGTGTGCTCGTTGAGAAGGTTTCTTTCTCTGCAATTTAGTTTGTAATTAGATGACTCTTTCATGGCTTTCGTAATATATTCTTATGTTTTAACCAAAAAAAAAAAAAAAGGGAGGGGAGACACATTATTTACGGGTGAGGAAAGAGATAGAGGGAGAAAAAGAGGGTGCATATGAAGATGAGAGAGGTGCAGAGAAAGAATCCCCAAATAAGTAATTTTGTAACAAACTCCCAACTTATTGTTTGTTCCATTGGCTTTTTGGTAACTTTAATGGGCCGAAAATTCAAATTGGTTTTTGAGAAAAAAAATGGTTATCGTGTAGAATTGTGTTAGAGTCTTTTGTTGTTTCGTGTCTAAATATTAATTTTTTTATAGTTTAATTAATACATACTTTAATGGTCTAACATAGGTTTTAAGGACAATAATTTAAGGATTGACTTATATAATTCCGGTCCTGTATGCACGTGTTGAGGTATTAGTTGAAAAAACATCTTTCAAAATTTATTTTATCTCTAAAACAATGACATTTCCTAAAACAATTTAAATGGACATTGACATTGAAATTCCTTAATATATATGCTATTGTTTCCCCTTTAAAAATATATTAACCGACTATCAGATAAAAATAGACTATATCATACGATGCCTAGTGCACAAGAAGTTATTGTGTACCGGGTCCATCTATTTTTATAATGTTTTCTTATAGAATAAAGATAGATGGTAGGATCCCTTCGGGGAAATCTGATAAATTGGAACGATATTAGCATGGCCCGTGCGGAAGGATGGCGCACAAATCCAAAAAAAAGATAGATGGTAGGAAACTTGGAGTTCAAGGTCGTTGTCAATGTAACCTTTTGATATATAATAAATAAATAAAAAGATTATTATTTTTTCGGTTTAGGATATATTTCCCATATACTTCTTCCGTTTAGAAATAGTTGCACCAATTCTATAGTATTCACTATTCACATCTTAGACTTAGGGCCTGTTCTCCCCAGCTTATTTTCAGTTCAGTTCAGTTCAGTGCAGTTCAATTTTGTTTAGTTCAGTTCAGTTCAATTCAGTTCATCTCTAGACAATACTTTACTATCACATATCACTAATCATTTCAGTTCAGTTTAATTCAGTTCAGTTCAATTCAGTTCAGTTTAATTCAATTCAATTCAGTTCAGTTCAGCTGTTTTATGCCGAAGAGAACAAACCTTTAGATTGTCTTTGGTGATTTATATTTTAGAAGAAACATAGTGATATGAGATCTTGTTAAATTCGTCTTGATGTATATTTTATTAGTATCGACTTTTTATGATTTTTACTTATTAATAATTAAAGATATTATTGTTTGAAATCATGCATAGGTAAACGTGAAAACATGAAATGGTGCAACTATTTTTAAATAGAGGAAGTATATTCTGATATCAATCATAATTGAGCTTTTCCATTAATTTAGCAAACATCTTCCACCAAACACAATTCCTGATCTTCTTCCATCCATAGATCGGGTAATGCTCTATTTTTTTTTTTTACAGTTACTCATATATTTATCAACATGTGTCAGTTGTCTTATAACTATTTTATTGTTTGTTTCTGCTAAGAAATTAAGTGTGCTTATGACACGCAAAGAGAACACCGAGTCAGAACTGAATGTCCAGAGTCACTAGTCCGTACGCCGGAATCCTGCAAAAGGTAAGGTTAAGCTGCCCCGGAGGTGGTTCCGAGATCGCCTCTCCGACGCTCAAGTCAGTGATTAAGCTTAGAGAGATAAAGTCTAGAGAGAGATGCTCTGATTTGTTAGGTAAGAATTCAATACATGTTCATTGATGAGGGGGGTTGGTATATATAGTGCTCTGGGACCCCTAGCTGTAAACCAGCTGGAATGCACTGATCGACAGCTAGGAGGAGATCTAACGGTGGGCGCCTGAAGGCCAAATGGCTTGTTGGACCTTGATCCTCCCTTAATTGGCTTATAGCCTGAAAGTAAGCCCAAACAATTAGCCCCACGACGGGAGTGGGGGACCTTGGTAGAGCGTCGCCCATTCGTGGCGGAACCTTGATTACCATGGGCCCCTTGGAATGGAGAACTAGGACCCACGACTTTAAAAGGGGACTGATTTGACCCTGACGAAGAAGGAGGGGGCCGACCTGATCTCCCATGGGAGGGAGAAGGGAAGTGCCGACCCGGTCTCCCATGAACGGGAGAAGGGCGTGTCGACCCGGTCTCCCATGGAAGGGAGAGCGAGGGCCGTGCCGACCCGGGCTCCCATGAAGGGAGAGGGGCGTGCCGACCCGGTCTCCCAGGGAAGGGAGAGGGGCGTGCCGACCCGATCTCCCAGGGAAGGGAGAGGGGCGCACCGACCCGGTTTCCCATGGAGGGGAGAGGAGAGTACTGATGCGGTCCCAATGGAAGGGAGGGCGTAGCGCCAACCCGGTCACATGGAAGGGAGAGGGGAATGTCGACCTGGTGTTTAACTCACACCCTGGTGGCCTTATGTCTGGACGCTACTTGAACAAGGACTAACGAACCCCAAATTCGTCCGAGTGGGTGCCTTCTTTCGGTCGGCCCTTTTTTGGCTAGAAAGTGACTCGACTAAGAGGGGGAAGGCCTCCTTGGGCCGAGTGGGTTTGACGCTGCTCGGATGAGGGGCTAATGAGCCCCAAGCTTGTCCGAACAGGTGCCTTCTTTCGCTAAGCTCTCTTCGGCTAGGAAAGTGACTCGGCTAAGGGGGGGAAGGCCTCCTTCAACCGAGTAGGTTGTACGCTGCTCGAATGAGGGGATAATGAGCCCCAAGCTTGTCCGAACAGGTGCCTTCTTTCGCTAAGCTCTCTTTGGCTAGGAAAGTGACTTGGCCAGGGGGGGAAGGCCTCCTTAGGTCGAGTAGGTTGGACGTTGCTCGGATGAGAGGCTAATGAGCCCCAAGCTTGTCCGAGCAGTTGCCTTAGAAGCTGACTTGAGTTTGAGGCACTTGGTGTTTGAGCTGGCTGTGCCAACTAGAATGGCCGAGCTCGGTGATTTGAGCTGGTGAACCCAATATTAAGCTGTCAAGTTGATCATAGCTCCACTGCTCCTTCAATGCCACATGGCACTCATGGATTCTTGGGTTGTTGGGCAACATGTTGGTGTTTCAACTTCCGGGAATTGGGCGAAACTTCGCGACGTTTCATCTTCTTTGGGGCGCGCCTCTTGGAATAATATGGACATTTGGGCTGCTTGAGAGAGGTCCAATAAGGGTGCTTGAAGGCAGGTCACGGTCCATTATCGGACGCGGGGCGTGGCGCTCGAGGATTTCGCCTATAAGTATGGGGAAAAGAGAGATTTTCAGAGATTCTTTTTTTCATAATTCTCTCTCTAAACTTTGAAATTCTCTCTTTCTCTCTCCACTTTCAAGCTTCTTTCTCTCTCTAAGTCCGGGCTAAGTTCTCCGTCCGACCAGGTATGCTTTTCTTTTGATTTTCATTTAATTCCTTTTCTTTTCTTTTAATAAAATCGGCCGAACCCCTCTATTAATAAATAATGGGGAGCTCGTCCGAGTCAGTGGCACACCCTCTTCACCTCCTTATAATATAGCCGAGGAGGTGAGGGGAATGGGAATGGTATTGGTGTCGACTTTAATAAGTTGCCTGGATCCCTCGGCTGTGTCTAATGCGCTTTCCCTTCCGAGTACTCCTTCACAGGCCGAGGAGGAGGAGGCCGAGGGTGCCATCCCCCTTCCTTGGGAGGTGTCCTTGGCTTATCCCTCCTCGAGGAGTTACTTAGACCAATATCTGTCTGATGGTGTAGTTAGGGTAACTATGCCGGGAAAAGAAGGCGAAGCTTCATCATTTGGCCATTTCGAGTATCCTGAAATAGACCCGAAGGGCGGTCTGGAAGCGAAGTTCCCTCTTCCTTATTTAATATAAGCAATATTAGAAGACCCTCAGGGCCAAGCCGCGAGATTCCAAATAAGGGACCCCTTCCTATTGGTTCGACACGATGCAAGTCACACAATTCTGGCTCCTCTCCCGGGCTGCACAACTTGTTATTACAAAGCTATGGAAATGGGCCTCAGGTTCCCTCTGACCCAGTTCGAGAAGGACCTTATGAACGCCTACAACCTTTGTCTGGGTCAGATATCTCCCAACTCCTAGGGATGGATTTTGGCAGTCCAGGTAATATGTGAGATGTTGGGTGTTAAGCCGACCGTGACCCTCTGGCGCCATATGTACAAACTGGTTGAGATGATGGCCAGGGAGCATGGTCCAGGCTGGTGGTGCTTCCAAGCTAGGAGGGGGTACCGATCCGTACTTGATCTCCCTTCATCACAAAAGGGGTTCCGAAGGGGCTTCGCCTTCGTCTACTTCGGGGGAGAATGGGGTGTCCTGATCGTGCCTTCTGCCTCCGAGCCGAACCACGAGCTGAACTTTAAAGTACCCGAGTTGACTGACGACGAGGTCGTGGCTGCTTGCTATATGCAGTTAGATACCAAGATCGTCGATGGCGGAGAGGTCTTTGTTGCCGGCAATTGGCTTTTGAGCTGCAAACTCTTCAAGAATGAAAATTTCTTGACCGCCATGGGGCTAAACCCGGCCTTTCCCAAGGGTAATTTGGCAGAGGGGGCTGGTTTACTTGCTTATTTTCTGTTTTATCTTGTTTTTCTAACTTGCCGCAGTTCTTGCAGAGGCTTCCCTTGCTTATATCAGAGAGACCGACCCAGAAATGGCGGAACGAATGACTGCGGCATCTCTGAAGACGGCTCGGAACAGAGCCGAAATGAAGGCCAAGACTTTGCACAAGCCGGCGCCTCCCAAGGTAATTTGTCTGAGCCATTTTGCCACTTTGTGGGTCTTCGAATCTTGCTAACTTTTCAACTGTTACATGACCCGTCTAACCTCAAGCCCAAGAAATGCAAGGAACGAGCCAACGACAAGGTCGCGCTGACCGAAAAGGCGTTGGCTAAGGCTCGGGCCGAAAAGGAGGCGGCGGCTAAAAAGGCTAAGACGGACGTCTCTGTTGAGGTGAATAGCCCCCGGGTAGGCTCCGGGGCTGAAGACACCCATATTCCTTTGCATGCCTCGAATTTCATTCCGACCGGCAGCTCGAGTTATACACCCGCCTCACCGACCCCATCGCAAACTGACAGGATGGTGGCCGAGACGATGGTGCCGTTCACTCAGATGTCCAAGGCATCCAAGAAGAAAAGAGTCAACGAGGCCATGGACATCATCTACATCCAAGCCTACCGGGACCACATTAACGAGGTCAATGGGAGGAATGAGACGAACGAGCTTTATCTCTCCTAGCTGGATGTAAGTATTTGTCCTTTATGCTTTTTACTCCATCTACTTCTGTTGCTAGATCTTTTGCTCTTTGCAGTTCTCCATCCGAATGACGAACGTGGCGGTGAACCGCCTCCCGCACTCCAAAGAAGTCTAGGAGCTGAGAGAGAAGGAGAAAAAACACTTCCACACTCTGTGGGAGGCGAAGGAGGGAAGGCGACTGTAACACCTCGTATTTTTTATACTATTTAGTAGTTATTTATATTATTTTAGTTTAAAATAATTTAAAATATATTTTATCATATATATATATATATATAAATATATATATATTTATATATTTAGTTTCTCATTTGACTTTATTTTAAAAATAGCCCAAAACTTATTCCTAGTTGACTATTTTAAGTACCATTAAGTTAGCTAAACCAAGTTATAAAAGAAAAGTAAAGGAAAAGAAAAATAAAAGAAAAAAAAGAAAGGCAAAAGGAAAAAAGAAAGAAGAGTGGTGCTTCTGTTTTTGAAACCAAAAACCACGACTCATCTTTAACCTTTTTAATTTTATTCCTTTCTCTCTCTATTTCTTGCTTCATCACCATTAAGAACTTTAGATTTTTGTTTACCCATTGTCACACGTCTTCAGCCCAACCGTCCATCATCCATCTTCACTTGTTTTGTGGGCAATTTCGAAGAGGAGAAATAGGATTTTGGGGTGCGGTTTTTGGGTGAAAAATCGAGTCAAGGAGACGAAATTTTGGGTCTTTTTACACTCTTCTACATACTAATTGCGTTATTAATCGGTTTACATTGTGTTTGGATCGGTATTACGATGCTATTTATGGAGCTTTTAAATTGTTTTGACGAAGTTTATATCAAAATAATTTATGAGATTATTTAACATATTATTAAAAGGAGAAAGTTCCTCATGAGACAAGTTTGAGTTTGTTAAAAGGAGGAAGTTCCTCGTGAGACAAGTTTGAGATTATTAAAAGGAGGAAGTTCCTCTATGTTACTAAGTTGAGATTTTGAAAGGAGGAAGTTCCTCACCTTACAAGGGTTTATAAAGTTTTATTGTGGGGTTGCCGGTAAGTGGTATTCTCCGAGTTTGGAAGTATGTTGAGTTAACAGTGTCTCAACAATATATTTGAGTAGTTGGGAGTATGTTGATCAATACTCTTGCCATTTGTCTTCTTTCTTGGTACGTTATCAAGTTAGGGGTATGCAAACTAGGGTCTTTGGAGTTTACCTTATCTAGTGAGCCTATCTAGCTCATTGGATTTTTATTACTTCCTACTCACATATTTCAAAGGAGTTATATTTGAAAGTTTTACAAAATGGTTTAGAAAGAAAGTAAAGTGGATTTGAATTATTGAAGGTTGTCTATTATATTCAAGTTAGAATGTTGTACAAGTGAAATGATTTTGTGGAATACTATGTATGTATTCCACCTGCACATTGGATAGTTCAAAGTTGTTATTGGTATAAAATCTTGCTCAGCCTTTTGGCTGATATTACATGTCTTCAATGTGCAGGGCTTGTTAGTCTTGTTGCGTGATGGCATGCACGAAATGTAGTTGGTATGAATTGTTAATCGAAAACCTTATAGGGAAGGGTTTGACTATGTCTTGGATATGCTAGTCTTGTTGACTAAGTGTTATGAATTGACTTGTTAGTCTATGACTTTGTGTTGAGGCTATAATGAGAGTTGAAACTCGAGTTATTGGCTCTCTTGGCCATGCCTATAGACCTTGTTTACGTGAGTTTAAAGTAGTCTAGCGAGTCATGAGATGACTATCACTATAAGTTGTTGTGTTCTGGTGACTTTCATGGTGTATTCATGGTGAAGTGGATAGCTAAAGTAAAACAGAATTAGTCCAAGTGGGTCGATTTCTCGTAGCATATCCGTGACTAGTCAAAGTCAGCTCATAACATGTTAAGGGTTAACCGTGAAGTATTATTGTTTATTTGCCGGAGTCAATGAGTCGGTTTGAGATCATTATAGAACAACTAGTAACTATCATGTACCTAGTAAGGCTATGGAGTGGTGACATATGTAAGGCATAATGTCAACTTGAGTCATGTCGATGGTGGGACGCGTAGAATCCCCGTTATGTGATTTATTTAGTAGTGATCAAGGTCTAATAATACTAAAATGGTTAGCGAGTCTAATGTAGACTGGTTTAACAAAGAGATTCTCTTCTCACTGAGTTTAATGTTAGGAGTATAAGTTAAAGTAATCTAAGTCTTTGGTTTAAAGTCATTACAAAGTTCTTGATTGATAGTCACTAACCTTAAATGACAAGCTACAAGCATCAAAGTTTCTTGCACTTGTTTAATGAAATGATTGTGTAGTTATAGTTATACCATATTAATTGGCTAAGAACCTCGAGATAGCTTGGTTATAATTTATAACAGGCTCTCCTTTGTGTCGCCCTGGAGCATTAGACACCCACTTAAAGTTGAACAAATGGTCGTTAATGACCTATAGGCTATTAGGAATGGGTAAATGTGCTCAAACTCAATTTACTTAAGCCTTGTCCGAAGAATGGGACTAAGTTATTATAATGGTTAAATTGTGTAATTGATTAATTTGATTTAAGTTTTATGTGAGTAAGGGTTAAGTGTATCATCTTGCAAGTCTATGACTAGTTGTTTGAGTAGAAATTAATGAATTTAATAGAAACTACAGAAGTATACTGGACCATATCTATTTCATGAACCTTGAAAAGTGAGTTTAAGTCAACTTTTTATTGCTATGTTTGGAGTGTTGAGTATCGGTATACAAGGGTAATACCACTATTATTATTGATGGAGTCGTTAGTTTATGTGATTCACGTATCCTTGCATGACTTGAACTTTTATTTCGTGAAACTATAGTGTGTGAACGGTTTATGTTGTGTTATGAATGTGTTTTAGTTTTGAGACATGGTTCTAAAAAGGAGTTTCATATAAAGTAAGCTTTAGTTTCATGTAAATAGAGCATATCATTTTCTGCAGTACCTTAGTAGCTCGATTTGGCCCTGTTTGATCAACGAGTAAGTTACCCTACCAAAGACTATGTGAGATTTTTCAATTTGTTTGTGTAGCGTGTGAAAGTGATTTAGACACGTTTCAGTTAAGGTTGTGGATTCAGTCTTGAATCGATCTAGAAATGGTTTTTCTACAACGATTTGAATGAATTTCGGATAATTTAAGAACACGGTTTTGAAAAAGGTCTAAAAGGGGTTAAGCCTCCCACGGATTGTGAGCCTTGAAGGTTTCTCAATGGAGCTTTCTGCCGCTCTATAATGTGTTTTGAGTGTTACCAAGTAATAGGATACTTGGTGTTTACTAAAGAATATTTGGAATTGTGTTACGTGTTTTAAACTTGTCTAGTTTCGACCCAAGTAAAGTGAATAGTTGGATGGTCGGCCCCATGGTGGAGGTTTCAAGCCTCCATGCCCCCACTATCATGACTATAACCAATGCCGAAGATTTTAAACTCCTCCTTTGTTGTCAGGATTATGTTCAACCCCATTATCAGAGGTTTCAAGCCTCAATACCTCACTATTGGAAATATATGTCTTATTATTTGAATTGATTGATCCCCGTCAAGAAACTGTTTTAAAGCGATAGAGCTTAGCATGTTGTTACTTCGGGTCTAGAAGACTGTTGTGACAATAAGAATGATTAAGCAAAGTTTTTGCAAAACAAGAGTTCTATAAAAGGGTCATTTATTATTAGATTTCCATTAAAGAATCATTTTGAAAGACAGAAATTTGGTTGTATCCATATTCACGTGTAAGGTTATTTAAGTACTCTTTGGATGTAAATGCTTAGTATGCTTTGATGTGATTTTCGTGGTGTCATTAATTACGTGATAGTCTTAAAATCCAAAACACGTGCTATGAATGTTCATGGGTTAAGACTCTTCCCAATATTGATGCGACCATCAAAGTATTTTGTTTTGTCATTTGTGGTGTGCCTTGGTGATTGTGAGTGTTATAATAACTTCAAGTTGAAATTATAGTTGTCGACTTGTGAATTGTTTTATGTTTTTTTAGGCGAGTATGCCCAACAATGTAATGGTGATTTCATATCGTATGAGTCTTTACTTCTATTTTTTTTAGAAGAGAAATAGTACTCTTGATTCGGATTATTTGTTGCTCCGCGAAACCGTTGAGTATTGGATTTGGAAATGCTTTTATGTATTGTGATTGTAACAGGTTTAGAACACCTTTTCTCATTTCGAGTTGTCCATTTGACAAAGGAAACTCTGCCGGATTTTCCAGAAAATCCTATGCTATCATTTAAAGCACTTGTAAACAATAGTGTAGTCATGAATTGAATTTCACACTCTACGACATAGACCAACGAGTGTGACGGTAGTAGTTCGGTTTAGCTTGACTTAGATTATTTCCCGTCGTGTCTAAGCCTTAGTAAGAAGTTGATTCCTAAGTTTGTCGGTCCATATGTGATCCTTGAAAGGATAGTTGATTGTGTATGTAATATATTCCATGTTTCTTAGTTACGACATCGTATTGTAACTCTTCACAAGGTGATATTTGGAGTTCTAGTTGAGACTCTAGACCAATAGATCTGTAAGACCCGTAGGGTTGAGAAAATAGATAGTAAACGTTTTGGCCACACCACAATACCAAAGAACTACTCGTAAGACCAAGGATGTCATGTGTTTTATGTGTCCTCATCTCTTGTTCATGTTATTCTTAGTTACGAGGGCGTAACTTCTTTTTTTAGGGGGGGGGGGTAGAATTCATATTAATTTAGTGCATGTGTGATTGAAAGTTTTCTGATAAAGCTTCGATGTGTTTCACTCTCTACTTGTTATATTACGATGATTCCTATGATAAAGTTCGTGAGCTATTTTCAGAAACAAGAGTATAAGTTTGATCATTTGAGTAATACTTTAAGTTTCAGATTAAAACTTATTTTAAGGGAGGTAGATTGTAACACTTAGTTTTTTTTATACTATTTAGTAGTTATTCATATTATTTTAGTTTAAAATAATTTAAAATGTATTTTATCAAATATATATATATATATATTATAATATAATATATATTTATATATAATATATATATATATATATAATATATATATATATATATATATATAGTTTCTCATTTGACTTTATTTTAAAAATAGCCCAAAACCTATTCCTAGTTGACTAGGTTAAGTACCATTAAGTTAGCTAAACCAATTTATAAAAGAAAAGTAAAGGAAAAGAAAAAAAAAAAGGAAAAAAAAAAGGCGCAAAAGGAAAAAAGAAAGAAGAGTGCAAAAACCACGACTCATCTTCAACTTTTTAGTCCTATTCCTTTCTCTCTCTATTTCTTGCTTCATCACCTTTAAAAACTTCAGATGTTTGTTTAGCCATTGTCACACGTCTTCAAGCCAACTGTCCATCATCCATCTTCACTCGTTTTGTGGGTAATTTCGAAGAAGAGAAATAGGATTTTTGGGGTCCGGTCTTCGGGTCGAAAATCGGGTTAAGGAGACGAAATTTTGGGTCTTTTTACACTTTCTACATACTAATTGCGTTATTTATCAAGTAAGGTTCTTTTCGATATTTTAATTTTAGTATGTGTTAATTTTTCTGAATTTGGAGTTTTGTTAGTTTAGGGTTCTTGAGTTAAATTGAATTGGGGGTTTTGATTATGAGTGTTGGGTGTAGCTTGATTGAAAATAATTTTGCTTATTAATAATAAGTTTATCAACAAGAACTATAACTCGTAGGAAATACAAGTCAGATTCGTAATTTGTGTTTTTCGTCAGTTTATGGGCGCTTTTTGCCAAAATACTATTTGACAAAAGTTGTTCGTATCGAAATTTTACCCAAGATAGTCTCAAGAAATGTTTCATTTGGACGTCATAGGAGAAAATTATCCCTATTTTATGTTTCTGCTGAAATTAAATATAATGCATGTTATTTTCATGTAGTTAGTAGTATTTGCAGTTTGACTTTTGTTGACCAGTTTGACTTGTGTTGACTTTGGTATATTCTCTTTGGATTAAATTTAGAGTGAGTTATTTTTAAAGGTAGTCAAGGCTCATTAACTAGGTTATGTCGTTTATGTTGTTATGTAAAGGTTGTAGTCAAGTGACTTATACCATATTATATTATATTGTAGATTGCGGGTTCGTAGAAGAACCCTTTTGACTTGTAATTGAGAGTGGTTGACAGTGGTCTGTTAATAAGGTAAGATTTCATACTAAGCTTGTACAGATTATTACAGAAAGTATTTCATATTGATTTGTGATTTACATTGAGTTTGGAATCGGTTTTACGATGCTATTTATGGAGCTTTTAAATTGTTTTGACGATGTTTATATCGAAATAATTTATGAGATTATTTAAGATATTATTAAAAGGAGGAAGTTCCTCATGAGACAAGTTTGAGTTTGTTAAAAGGAGGAAGTTCCTCGTGAGACAAGTTTGAGATTATTAAAAGGAGGAAGTTCCTCTGTTACTAAGTTGAGATTTTGAAAGGAGGAAGTTCCTCACCTTACAAGGGTTTATAGAGTTTTATTGTGGGGTTGCCGGTAAGTGGTATTCTCCGAGTTTGGAAGTATATTGAGTTAACAGTGTCTCAACAATATATTTGAGTAGTTGGGAGTATGTTGATCAATACTCTTGCCATTAGTCTTCCTTCTTGGTACGCTATCAAGTTAGGGGTATGCATACTAGTGACTTTTGTGTTTACCTTATCTAGTGAGCCTATCTAGCTCATTGGATTTTTATTACCTCCTACTCGCAGATTTCAAAGGAGTTATATTTGAAAGTTTTACAAAATGGTTTGAAAGAAAGTAAAGTGGATTTGAATTCTTGAAGGTTGTCTATTATATTCAAGTTAGAATGTTGTACAAGTGAAATGATTTTGTGGAATACTATGTATGTATTCCACCTGCACATTGGATAGTTCAAAGTTGTTATTGGTATAAAATCTTGCTCAACCTTTTAGCTGATATTACATGTCTTCAATGTGCATGGCTTGATGGTGACTAGCTTATATTGGGGGGAGAGCGTTGATTTCACCTAGATGTAGATTTATTAAACTTAAGACTTCCGCTCTAATAGTTTAGAATTGTGGTTTGTTATATGAGTGTATTAATTAATTACATTGATAAGTCATATTTATATATAGTTTTTAGGTGCATTTAGGTTGCATTTAGAGCATTTAGTTTCATATTTAGGTTCATTCTTGCATTATATTCTTAAGTTATGCTTTTGTACTTCTATTCGGTATGTTTTCTTTTTTTTTGATGAATTCCAGGCATTGATGACGTATTTGGAGTGTGATTAGCTAAACTTGAGGATTAGGAACACTTGGAAAGAAGCTACAATGAATAAGGATCATATGGATATGTCATAGTACGAGTTTGAGCAAAAACGAAGCGGAAAATCATTAGAAGAAATGTGAAAAAAGAGTCACGTTTACTCTTCTGATCATAACTTTTGATGTGATTCTTAGAATCGAGTAATGCCACCAGATTTGGAAACTAGACTTGAAGATGTTTCCAACGATAGGTGGCACGCCCCAAGTAGACTTCTAGTCAAGGAGTTATGCCTTTCGGAAGATTGCACTGTTTCTGCTGGAATCTGCCACGTGTACGCGCGGATCACTAATTCGCCTATTAGAAGAAATAAATAACCTAACTAATAAATATGACTTGTCAAACTCCCCCAAAACGGGAGTAGTATTGTTATAATTCCATTGTCTTGATCACAACGGGAGTTGGATTTTGACGGATTTGAGTATTTCAATTAAGGACATGAAGTTCTCCACGGGAGTAGGTAGAATGGATTGTTAGGAAGTTAAAGTGTCGTGTTTAATGTCTTTAATTTGCATGATTCCACGGGAGTAGGCTTGAATGCATATTAGAGAAGCCATAGATACTCGGGAGAGCTTTATGGTACTTTATAGGGTGGACTTTTCCTTGTGAACATTTAATTGCTTAGTTTGGGGTAGAAGTTACTTCGTGCTAGTGGGGATACTTAACCGTAGAGTCTTTTATTTATATATTGATTAGTATAGTTGATTTGGCGGTCATTATTATTAATCTCTTTTAGTCTTACCATTATTTAAGGACTAATCATAGAACAACTTTCTCTCTGTGTGATCGACTCTGACTTACCCTACTACATAGTTAGAAGGATTAGTTAGGTTATTTATTTTTGTTAGGTGCGCGACACGCCTATCAAAAACTATATATAAATATGACTTATCAAACTCCCCCAAGCTAGCTAAACCATTGCTTGTCCTCAAGCAATAAGACATAGACATCGGAAAAGTTAGACAACCTACAATATAGGACTACAACAGGGCTAAACACGCAATTGAAAACACAAGAGATATAATCACTACACAAACAAGCATCAAAACAATCTCGAACAAAGCCGCATAGCATATCATGTATCGCAATCGACTCTCCAATCATACCACAAACCATCTCTCCCAAACTGGATTTAACAAAACATGACAGACAAGTCGACTCAGATGAAGCAAATACTCTTTACTTTGACTTTTTGACTCACTTAATACTCAATAATACAATACATCAAGAGGACTTTTAGGGGTTGTAATGGGGCTGAGGTTTAAGGTATGGAAAATAATTTGGAAATCGTGGTGGAAAAATCGAGAAGGGGGAGCATCATATAACTGAAAACATGACTATAAAAGGTCATAACAACTCCATGCAACAACCAACAATCTCCAAATCTAATCAACAAACTTTTTCACTTAATAAACTCAATCATAACCCTTTTTTTTATTTCACTTTATTCAAAACTCTTTTTCACTTCCTTTTCATTTCATTTTTCACCTTTTTTTGTGTTTTTTTTTTGCGAACATTCATTTCAATTTCCAAGCTCACTAAACATATTTTTCATCCTTCTAACCACAAATAGAGCACTTCAATTCAATACAAACCAAACCAAAACTAATACTCGCTCCCCCAAGCTAGGTTTGGGACAAGAATCAAATGAAGTCAATGGCTTGTAATGTAGGTATCAATCAAACAAAGTCAGAAAAGGCTCAGCAGGGCTAGAAGAAGGATAATATGAAAATAAGAATAACTCTGGAGCTAAGATCATCAAATGAAACGCCTCAATCATATCAACACGTATGCACTATCAAATATCAAGGAGTACCAAGTCAAAGTCAAGATCAATGCAACAACGAGGAACTAATCACATATGAAAGAACAGAACTGATACAAATACATCAGTTTATAGGCACAAAAGTTCACTTAGGTTAAGGTGTCTGCATAGTAATGTTAAATCGAGCCAGAGAGAGATCAATCAATCTTACCACAAACAATCAATTGCGAAACAATCATGCTATGAAGTATCATGAACAAGATGAGTGACACTTAACAAATGTAGTAAAATATCAACACTCAAAAAGTTTTAGCAGTAGTCCCATAGATGCAACTAAAATGAGATGAAATCTAATATGAGATGAAATATGGTAATGCAACTAAGAAAGCAGTACAATTTTTTTGGTTACACGTAAACTCCCACTCCTAATAAGCAGTACAAACCGTGCAACACCCTACAAAAGCAATGAAATCTACACTAAAAAGCAAATAAAGGATAGAATATTCCTCCCCCAAGCTAGAATTTGCAGTGTCCTCACTGCATAAACCAGTTCAGAAAAGGAACGAAAACCAACCCCTGGATCACCAAATCACCAAAGTCGCTCACCAAAAGCCACAACACCATAAAAACTATACACAAATCCCGACAATCTAGCAAACTAATAATTCAATCAATGTACAAGATTCTCAACAAGATGGCATCAAAACAAAAATCCAAGCAAAAATCTGAGATGAACATTAATGACAATTAGAAGTGAGAAAAGATGCTTACTACCCAATTAATTGGGGAGAAAAGTCAAATGTGCTCAAAAATCATGTCATAATGCTTCACGAAGGCGAACTTGGACCAATTTGATGCCTATTTGAAACAATCCTATAAGAATCATTAATAATAATAAAAAAATTAGAAATCCATTGAGGAAAAAAATTATACTAACAAAAGAAATTAAACGCAAAAAGGGAAAAGAAAAAAAAGAAAAATCAGAATAATACAAAAATAATAGGAAAAGAGAAAAAAGAAATAAAATAAAAAATAGAAACAAAGAAAGAAAGAAACGAAAGAAAAGAAGGGAAAAGGTGCGTGAAACAGGGACATGGAAGGATTGGGGCTGAGGGATGGTGGTTGGTGTGTCGAAGGAGATGATGATGGCGGCGAGTGGGAGTGCAGGTGTGTTGCGCCGGTGAGAAGCAAAAGGACGGCAGGAGAGGATGGACTGAGGCAGGGCGGATGTAGGCTGCGAAGGCAATGGGTTAATGGTGGTTCGTGGTAGGGCGGAGGGCGGGAGGCGCGCGCGGAATGACGCCGACGACGGGTTGTTGGTGGCCGGCACGAATGTTGTTGTTAGGGGATGGGTATGGTGCGATGCGGCGCGAGACTGGGCGGAAAGAAGGATGGCGATGCGGGTATGGGAGTGGAGTAACAGGGTTGTTGTTAGTGGGAGTGGAGACAATATGAGGCAGGCTATGGTGGTGGGTTTTAGGGTCGTGGTTTACGGTGGTGGTGCCGGTTCTTGATGGTCGTCGGTGATGGTGACGTCACTGTCTTGCAGAGGCTGGTGAAAAAAATCAAAACGAACAATTTAGTTCACAAACCGCAAATATTCACAAAACCACAAAAAGAAAAATCAAAGTAAAAAAAATAAAAATATTCACAAAAGAGCAAAAAAAAAAAAAAAATATTTACAATTTAGTCTCACCAAAAACAAAAAAAACTAAATAGAACAAAACCGTTTTCCCGGCAACGGCGCCAAAATTTGATAGGCCTGTCGCGCACCTAACAAAAATAAATGACCTAACTAATCCTTCTAACTATGTAGTAGGGTAAGTCAGAGTCGATCCCACAGAGAGAAAGTTGTTCTATGATTAGTCCTTAAATAATGGTAAGACTAAAAGAGGTTAATAATAATGACCGTCGAATCAACTATACTAATCAATATATAAATAAAAGACTCTACAGTTAAGTATCCCCACTAGCACGAAGTAATACAAAATAATTTCTACCCCAAACTAATCAATTAAATGTTCACAAGGAAAAGTCACCCTATAAAGTACCATAAACCTCTCCCGAGTATCTATGGCTTCTCTAATATGCATTCAAGCCTACTCCCGTGGAATCATGCAAATTAAAGACATTAAACACGACACTTTAACTTCCTAACAATCCATTCTACCTACTCCCGTGGAGAACTTCATGTCCTTAATTGAAATACTCAAATCCGTCAAAATCCAACTCCCGTTGTGATCAAGACAATGGAATTATAACAATACTAGTTATCCCTAATCTAGTATTGGAATATGCACAATCAATTAAGCAAGAACAATTAACAATTAATATGAGAATTTAAAGAAAATCATGAATTAAATCATACTAGGGTTCAACTTAACCATAGATAAAAGAAACTACTCTATCATGAAATAAATAATGAAATCTAAAACTATAAAAGAAAACATAATTAAATAAATCAATGAAAGAAACTAATAGAACTCATAAATTAATGAAGAAGAATAAAAACTAGGGTTTACACCAAAAACTAGAGAGAAAGAGAGGAGAGAAAACTAAAACCTAAAACCTAAGAAAATAACGTGAGAGGGGGTGAGGAGAGAGAAAGAATGAAAACCTATCTAAATAAATATTCAATAACCTAATATGACTTGGAAAGTAATTTACAATATAAGGAAAGTCTTAAATAAATCATTAATAGGCGGATTAGTGATCCGCGCGTACACGTGGCAGATTCTAGCAGAAACAGTGCAATCTTCCGAAAGGCATAACGCCTTGACTATAAGTCTCCTCGGGGCGTGCCACCTATCGTAGGAAATATCTTCAAGTCTAGTTTTCAAATCTGGTGGAATTACTCGATTCTAAGAATCATATCAAAAGTTATGATCAGAAGAGTAAACATGACTCTTTTTTCACATTTCTTCTAATGATTTTCCGCTTCGTTTTTGCTCAAACTCGTACTATGACATATCCATACGATCCTTATTTATTGTAGCTTCTTTCCAAGTGTTTCTAATCCTCAAGTTTAGCTAATCACACTCCAAATACGTCATCAATGCCTGAAATTCATCAAAAACAAGAAAACATACCGAATAGAAGTACAAAAGCATAACTTAAGAATATAATGCAATAATGAACCTAAATATGAAACTAAATGCTCTAAAATGCAACATAAATGCACCTAAAAACTATATATAAATATGACTTATCATACATTTTATTTTAGTTGTAATAGTTAATAATTAACTTATGTATTAGTAGTAGTTCCTTTCGCCTTGTTGTTATTAAATGTTTAATAACCGCGGCATAACTACTCTTGAATTGTCCATGCTTTGTACTCTAATATGTTTTCTAAGGAAAGTGGAAATTCAGGATTGTTACAGCGACTGGCCGAGATGCGCTGGAGGATGCCAACAAAAAGATTGAGGTCGGCGAGAAGGCCTGGGCGGCCGAGCGCCAAAGTTGGGAGAAGGAGAAGGCCGATATGACCATGGCCAAGACTGGCGCCGAGCACAATAAGATCGAAGCCGAATCGAAGGTGCTACAGATTCAAGCCGACCTTGATAGGGTCCAATTCCGGTTGAACACCGCCGAGGCGCATCTGAAAGCGGCTAAGGAAAAAGCCTCGTGGGCCGAGGAGAAATGGTATACCAAGTGGCAAGCCTCTCCGGCTTGTGATGAGTTTTGCGCCGAAGTTGGCCAAGCCTCTCACAAGTTGGGTGAGGATGAGGCTCTGGTTCGGCTTAAGGCTGTCATGGCCGACTCCTGCCCGACGGTAGACTGGAATACCGTCTGGTCTCGGTATCAAGAGCTTTATGATGAAGAAGTGGCCGAGATTCGCGCTCGGATTGCTAAGGAGGGCTCTAAGGATGAGGCCGAGGAGAGTGGAGGCACTGAGAAAGCCGAGGACCCTGCCGCAGATGGGGAGAAGACTCTTGATGACCCGGTCGAGGAAACCTCCTAAGTAGCCGAAACTCTTGATGCCGAACAGGCCAAGCTACCCCCTTGCTCTTAGGCTGACTTGCTTTTGCCTTTTTTGATTTGCTTCGATGATCCGAGCACTTTTGTATTTTTGCGGACAATCTTTGTAATCTTTGCAAACTTATCAGTTATGAATACAACTATCATTTGCAATTCCCTGATTTTGTCATTTGCAATATCATTTTTAACTTGTTTGTGAAATTTCAATTGATTTACTATTTCCATTGAGTTGCAATTCTATCCGGGCAATATCATTTGCAATTCCCTGTTTGTGAAATTTCAATTGAGTTATTATTTCCATTGAGTTGCGCACAATCCGAGCACTATCATCTGCAATTTCCTGTTTGTGAAATTTCAATTGAGTTGCAATTCTTCAAAAACAGACGGTCTCACGTTAGTGTTAACGTGAGACCGCTGATGTCATGCTGACATCACGCGCATGCATGAAACCAACAGGTTAATTAGTTAAGCGCTCGCACCTATTAGTTATGATATCCTTAAATTGATTCTGGATGAATTAGTTAAGCGTTGAAGTATATTAGCTAGTCGCTGGAGTATATTAGTTAGCCGCTAGAGTATATTAGTTAATCGCTGGAGTATATTAGTTAAACGCTTAAGTATATTAGTTATGTGCTGAAGTATATTAGTTATATCATAAAAATCAAATTATAATGCATTTTATTGGCCATAACTTCAATATCACGCATAAATAATCATGTCTTTCTCAAAAAAACTAATGCACTAATTATATCATAAACCCTCCAAAACAAACCCATCATGCTCTTCTTCAATAAGTCAGACAACAAAGAATTGCAACAAACCAAACTTGGGCAAAAATCACCATCTTTAACACACAAAAACACATTAGCAACTTCAATAAAGAAACCATTTTTCTTAAAAACATTGATTACTATATCAAAGAAGAATAACCAAAATTGAGAAAGAAAACAAATATTGATGAATGTCACCAGTTGAAGAAACCCAGAAGTTTAGTTTGATAAAAAAAACTGATTATGATGAAGAGCAGATTGAATAATATATGGATTTACCTATTTAGTGATGTTTGAAGAACCCATTAAAATTTCCCAGTTGTTGTGTTTGAGAAGTGTTGAAATTTCTTCAACATTTTCGCCATTGGAGAGATTCAAGGTGGTGAAATTGCAGG
The DNA here is from genome assembly GCF_026745355.1 of Beta vulgaris subsp. vulgaris. Classification (NCBI taxonomy): domain Eukaryota; kingdom Viridiplantae; phylum Streptophyta; class Magnoliopsida; order Caryophyllales; family Amaranthaceae; genus Beta; species Beta vulgaris. Next base: position 15,758,878 of record NC_079209.1, read on the forward strand.
AGATAATCTGAGTTTTGTGCGTTTTCTGTGTAAAAAACAATAATAACTAAATACCCAAATATCATAACTATTTATCTGAAAATAGTAACTAATAGCTAGAATCATAATTATCAACTATAAAACCATAAATGAAGACCGAGGCTAAGAATTGGAGGAAAAATAGACTCGTCTCACGTTAGTGTTAACGTGAGACGGTCTTTTATAAGACTTTGCGTTAAACAAGTGAGTTGCCTTTAAATAGGCTTACAAGGAGAGATTACAGGATGTTAGTTACTGAAGATATTTACAGAATATTTAATTTCCAATAACAGTAGATAAATACAAGAGATTATATCTAATATAACAAACTTGAGGATAGCTATTGACTTAGTAAGACTAGCTTACTGAGAACGTGACTTATCTTCAACAGAAACAATGATGATTTTTGTGGTAGTTTCATTATTGTTAATTCTGTTACTCAAGCGAATGAACTTGACGTTGATGAGTTATTGATAGATGATAAAACAAACAGAGTTTTGGCATATGAACCAACAAGTACACCAGAGTATAATTCATTTATATGTGGTCCATGTAATGTCATATTTTTTTTATGGTGTTTTGATTGTTATGAAGGAGAACGTTTTCTATGGAATCCTACGCTCAATTAGCTGAAAACCTTGCCTCCAATAATTGCCAATAAGTCTAATGTAACTTTTCATGGATGTGAGTTTTACGGATTTGGATACGATCCTTACACTAGAGATTAAAAGGTGGTTGTTATCAAGGGTTATGAAAATACAAAAGAAGATTCAATCTTCATCTACTCGTTGCGTGATGATACTTGGAGATATTGGGGTGACCTGTCAAAGGAGTACTATGTGCATCGTGAGAGATGTTACATCTTTGTGAATGATAGTGTTTATTGGCTAGCCGCCTAAGAATGGTGTTGTCCATCAAGTGGCAGTGAATTTCATTTGATGATTGGTTTCAACTTAGCTACAGATGAATTTCAAGAGTGGCAAGTACCAAAGAACGAGAGGCCAGCTTATTATCAATGTCTTACAATATGTCACAACTCTATTGCTTTACTTGTTGGTTATGAAGAAGAGACGAGGAATCATTACGTGATGTGGACTTCTATTGAAGGGGTCTGGACCAAGAAACACACAATTAATCTTGATTACAAAGGTTATTGTAAGTCACTTGGTCGTTGGAAGGATAACAATGTCCTATTTAGTCATTATGGCGAACTAGTTTTATATGGCTTTGACACCCAAGAAACATGGCTCATCCTTCAACTGGTGAGTCTTAGTCTGTTCAGTCATACTGACCATACGTCGAGTGCTATAGAACCTGTTCAAGAATTCCTCCTCCATTTGATCCCAACTGTCGATGGATTGTGAGGGTAAATATGTGTACCGGTTAAAGGCCATGCCTTGAAGAGAACAAATAAATTGTTTGACCAGGAAATCATCTGTGGTACCAGCATTATTGCATGTTTCCACAAAGTGAGCAATATGTTGCTTAGGATTTCCTTTCCCATAGAATTGCTGAAACTTAGGGGGCTGGTAGCTAAGTGGCTTGTGCGGCTTGTCGATGCTTTATGTATGAGGCTTTACATAGCGATGACTGCCTTGAGAACTTTCCCCGAGTTGATTTTTAACAACATGAGCTATCAATGACTCAAGTTGTCGAGCTGTAGGCGTGCGACGAACGTCTTCACCACTATTGCCTTCACTTTCACCCCCATCTAGCCTTGATGTTGCGTCGTCCTCCTCAAGTTTCTTGTTAAGGGCAGCGATTTGCTCATTTTGGAGTCGGAATGAGCATCTTTTTCTTCTCCATCCTTCATTAATTTTTGGAGTAGAGTATTCATTTCAGCAAGTTGTTCCTGTATTAGCCCAGGTCACCATAACAGCAACAGTGTTTGACTGTGAAAATAGCAAGGGTTCCTCTAAGTGGAAAATCTTTAGAGGTGATGAGTCAACAATATCATCACTTGTTTCATTGTCACTCTCTATATTGAGTGGATCAAAGAGAGGACTAGTATGTACGATCAGTTGTATGACTTATGAGATAAGAGTTGCTTTCATATTTGAGAAGCAATGAATAATGGCTTGCGTTTAGCCAAAGCGATTGAGCCAAACGCAGGGGCTTCACGCTCCTTCTATGAATCATGCATGATAGATGATTCAGTAGCAGCAGGCTTAAAGAGCTTTCTTTGCCTGGTAGGAACATTTACAGTTCGGAGCTTTGCAGCGGCAGTAACAACAACAACCTTTTTCATTCTTCTGGTGCAAAAACCAAGATCATATCATCCATAAAGTCACCCAGCGTTACAAATTTTCATAGGGTGTCGGCAAATTTTATAGAAGATTGAGAGATGTTCTTGCTTGAGGCCATTTCTCAGATTTGTTGTTGATGACGAAACAGAGATGAGAGGCAGGGATTGTCTCATCGAGCGTGCCAAAATTTGTATAGACAAATTTCGAGTCAAAATATATACGACGAGAAACAAAGTAATAAAGAAATTATATTTCAATAATGTATTGAGTACAATCTCCGTAAACAGTTTATAATGGAAAAATAAACTAAGTCCTCCGATTCTGTTCCGTAGCTTGAGAGTGACACGTGTTGGTGTCGTTGTGGAGCTGAGTGTAGACTGACGTGTTGTCAACGTCAACCTGAGTTTGAGTGTGGGGATAATGTTTTGTCAACGTCAACCTGAGTTTGAGTTTTGTTTGAGTGTATTCGAATGAGGTATGACAAAAGCTTGAATCTGATCAGTCAAATATGTTTGAGTGTATCTGAACAGTTGGCACAAATTTGATGTGCTTATTGACTATCTGCAGAGAGAATTTCAACAGAAATTTATGAGCTCTTGAGAATAATAATTTTTCGATCCCCTCAGAAGGAGGTGAGGTGTATTTATAGGGAATGGAGAACCTTTCATGGACTTGGTAGTTTATGGATTTGGATCGTTTATGACTTCAAAGTCTTTTCTTACTTTGCCATTCGACGATCCTATTTGGACTATAATATTGACTAGCCCAAATAGTTGATAACCCAAATTATATTTGTTTGATTTAATTTGGAAATTTATTTAGGTGGACTAAAATAATTAAATTAGACTAATTATATTTATTTTAGCTCAATAATAATTAATTCATTTTAATTGTAAAACACTTATAGATTTTGTGTCTACAGACATTAAGGTGAAATGAAGACGGCGATGGTGAGATTTCCACTTTTTCTAGATTTTAGTGCTAAGCCAAAACTTGATGCTCTCGTGAAAGTCCCACTAGACCTACACATAAATTTCTCTCACTTAATGCCTGGTCTTGCACCCAAATGCCAGGTCTTGCACTGTGTTTGCAATCTTACTGCTAATAGGCAAGCCAGTGCAGCAAGTTCTGATCGCTAAAGTCCATGAAGCATTGACTTGTTCGTGCCTTGTTTTCCTGATATTCTAAGTTGTGTTGCACCATGTTCAGATTGGTGTATTAGTTTCTCTGCACGTAGTTGCAGTACTAACTCTTTCATTGATAGACAAATTTAATGTGAGAAAATGTATGATTTCTTTCTCCATCTACTCGAAGCAAATAAAGTTGTAAAACAGAGATGGTGTTTACAGGAGTTTGCTGTAGGGATGAAGTGAAAACGCTTTACGCCACGCAAGTGCTAGGCTGCTAGCTCTAGGTTCCTGTCACAAAAAGAAGTAGATTTCATCAAATCTCAGGACACCAAAGTGAAAATTCTTTTGTTGTAGGAGCAGCTGCCATTATCAGATTCTGTCCCACTCGGGATGATCAGAGTTAGTGTCCATGCTTGCATCAGTACCAAATGGAGGATAGGAAGGCTTAGGAAGAGTGAGAGAGTGACTACTGAGCATTAACACCACAGAAGACATGGTTGGTCGGTCCTCGATACTTTCTTGAACGCATAACAAGCTCATGTGTATGCATCTTATAATCTCAATTCTTGATCCCGTTGATAATGATGGATCAATAACATTCAAAGCCATGTCTTCTCTCCAATTTCTCCATACCTGTAAGACATTATATAACTTATAGTATGGATTTTGCATTGGATTATACAGTCCATAAAGTTAATTGCTAGGAAAGCTTAAATACTTACAAAGCTTATTAGGTCCTCTCTGTATCCCTCATTATGAAATCCATTACTCTTCCGACCTGTTATGATTTCCAAAACCAGTATACCGAAGCTGTAGACATCTGATCCTACAGAGAAGATTCCATGCAATGCGTACTCTGGTGCCATATATCCACTGCATAAAAGAGGTAGGATTGGACTCTAATTCATTTACTGTAGTGGTATCCACATCAATATGATTTGAATATATGATAATAAAGCAATGGACAACCTGAAATCCTACAATGAGAAGTTATTCCTGGGAAAGTGATCTAGTTTAGTCACTCAGAATTCAATAATATATGATACACTTACTAAGTACCGACGATTTTGCTGGTATCTTCACTAGTTTGGTCAACTCCGAACAACCTTGCCATACCAAAGTCTGCAATCTTGGGATTCATATCAGCATCTAGAAGTATGTTGCTAGGTTTAAGGTCACGGTGGATGACTCGTACTTGCGAATCTTCATGAAGGTAAAGCAGTCCTCGAGCTATGCCCATTATAATCTGGTGCCGGATTTGCCAATTTAAATATGACCGCTTGCTGACATCTGCACGTAATTGATGCTTTTGAGTGTTATTCAATCCATTTTCATTACCCAATTTACAGCTCAATTGATCAATGTCAGTTGTCATGGTATATAAGAACATGTAACCAACATACCGAACAAGAACTGATCTAGGCTCGCATTGCGAACGAACTCATAAATAAGAAGTCTTTCTTCTTCTTCTAAGCAGAAGCCAAGGAACCTAACAAGATTCTTGTGTTGAAGTTTAGTCATCAAGAAAACCTCGGTTTTAAATTCACCATCACCTTGTCCAGAATCTTTTGAGAGTCTTTTCACCGCGATTTCTTGTCCATTTGTTAATATCCCCTGTTTTTATCCAACATGTTTACATGTACATTAGATGCCTTATAATTGTAATATATATATATACATATATGTATATATATATACATATATGTATATATATATACATATATGTGTATATATATATATATACATATATGTATATATATATATATATATACATATATATATATTCTTTGAATTAGTAACATACTAGTAATACATAGTGTTCTTTTGTAAATAAAACAAGTACCTTATAAACGGTACCAAATCCACCATGACCAAGTTTATTACCATCAGAGAAGTCGTCTGTTGCCACTCTATGTAAGTTCTATTGACTATCAATCTAAGAATAATAGCAAACAATAATAGAATATCAAATAATAAAGCAGGAAAGAACACACCAGAAATTTTACGTGGAAACCCAAGAACTGAGAGAAAAACCACGAATCTGCACTAGGAATCGATGAATGTTTGATAGAGATTACAAAAGCACTCAAGAGCTCTCTCTAAAGCTTTTTCTCTCTCAAATATGTGTTTAGAGATGATGATAATGAATAAACATAATTAGGGTTTATATTTATACCCTCATTAATACCAAAAACCGGAAAAAACTAGGCTTTGCGGTTCGACACCCCGCGGCCGCGCTCGACAACCCGCGGGCGGACAGAACCCGTCAGTTTTGTCAGTTCTTCGTAAAATCGTCATAACTTTCTCGTTTCTCATCGGAATTGGACGTATGACCTATCATTGGAAAGCTCTTGGAACAAGCTATCACCTCCACTTTGAATCACCTCAAAATCATTTATAGATTGAAAGATATGTCCATTCAAAGTTGGTCTTATGTCCCAAATGACGTTTTCCTTCTACGCAACCTCATCTCCACATCCATACACCTCCATGAGCTTCATATACTACCATATACCCAACAATCTCCCACTTGGAGATAGGTGTAAGTGAAGAAAACTTCATACCTTCATCATCCTCTCATTCATCTCAACTCCTACACACAACTCCCACTGCAAAAGCAATCTCTAGTTGTGCCCAAACCATGACATACATCAAGCATCCCATGACAACATCTCCTTTACACCAAGGAAAATAATATTGAAGATTGCACCAACTCCAATACAAAAGATATCAAAGTCTACACCGACTTTGATTCTTAATCACTAAACTCCAAATCATTGCACCATCACTCCATGAACCTACACACCCTCCTACCCCGGAGGTCGGATCACCTTAGAGACAAGCACAACCAAATGAAGATCCCTTCCTCTACAACTAAAGAAAATAACCACTTCCTCTCCAACCAAAGAAGCACATTGAAGTCTCATCAAACTTCAATAAAGCCAATTACCACCTAAGCCAAAGAAGCTTCTCATTGTTCTAAAAGCAAACTCACATTGCTCCCACTCGAACAATACACCCTTTGTTCCACTTAGGATTTCCGGCACAACATGCTTGTGTGCCGTCCTTCACCTTGTGCGCTTACCGGTCAATTTGCCACCGGGATACCGCTTCACCACGGTTTTCATCCCTTGGCCCACTATCGATAGTTTTCCGACCAAACGACACCTTACATGAAGTTCTCATCCCAATCCCGGGCCCCTTCACTGTGCTCCCCATGGTGTAAAGTGTTCCAGTCCTTGTCCGAGCTATGATCATTGCTCCCTTGACAATTTTCCAAGAACCGCCATCAAACACAACCTTGTAACCCGATGTAGCAAGTTGGGCTACCGATATCAAGCTTTTCTTCAACCTTGGGATAAACTTGACATTCTTCAACTCCAACGAGCCACCATGAGTGAGTTTCACACTCACATCACCTTCCCATGACTTCCACTGCCTTGCCATCCGCAAGGTAGACCTTTTCAAGTTTTTCCGGATTTGAAATTCCGAAACAACTCCCTGCATGGTGAGGAATGATGAGAAGAACCCGAATCCAAGACCCATGATCCCGAGCACCCAACCAACTCTTCCTGATCATCCATGCTTACCATCAAAGCATCGGAATCGTACTCAGAAATCAAGTTAGTTGATGCTTCTTCTTCATCATCACTTTCTTGAACCTTCTTCTTCCCTTTCCCATTCTCTTTCATAGGACAATCTCTCTTTATATGTCCTTCATTACCACACCCCCAGCAAGTAACACTAGCTCTGCCCTTTGACTTACCCCGGTCCCCCTTTGACTCTGATTTTCCCTGAAAGTTCCTCCCTTTTCCCCTCCCTCTACCTTCTGCACTGTATGCTCCAGATGATTCTCCACTCTCCTTCCTTCGAATGCTCTCACTCAAAATCAGATCACGGACAACATCATAAACCAATTTCTCTTTACCAGAGGAATTACTAACAGCAGTTACAACAGTTTCCCAAGCAGTAGGTAAAGAGGACAACAAAATTAGGGCTTTCACTTCATCCTCAAAGGCAATATTAACCGAAGATAACTGACTTATTAATGAATTAAATTCATTAATATGTTCAGCAGCAGAACTACCATTATTCATCTCTAAACCAAACAAACGGCGCATCAGATATACCTTATTCATTGCAGAGGCTTTTCATATATCTGACAGTGCTTTGATCAATCCAGCCGTTGTTTTGATATCCTTGACATTGAACGCCACAGTCCGAGCCAATGTCAAACGCACCACCGCTAGTGCCTGTCTGTCCAGTACTTTCCACTTAGCCTCTTCCATCTCAGCAGGCTTTTCAGACAAAGGTTGATACAGATTTTTCTGATATAAGATGTCCTCTATTTGCATCTTCCAATATCCAAAATCTGTCCCATCAAACTTCTCAATTCTAATCTTTGAATCCTCCATTGTTAATTATTCTAGATCTAGACAATAATCAAACCTAGCTCTTGATACCACTTGTAAGTTCTATTGACTATCAATCTAAGAATAATAGCAAACAATAATAGAATATCAAATAATAAAGCAGGAAAGAACACACCAGAAATTTTACGTGGAAACCCAAGAACTGGGAGAAAAACCACGAATCTGCACTAGGAATCGATGAATGTTTGATAGAGATTACAAAAGCACTCAAGAGCTCTCTCTAAAGCTTTTTCTCTCTCAAATATGTGTTTAGAGATGATGAATAATGAATAAACATAATTAGGGTTTATATTTATACCCTCATTAATACCAAAAACCGGAAAAAACTAGGCTTTGCGGTTCGACACCCCGCGGCCGCGCTCGACAACCCGCGGGCGGACAGAACCCGTCAGTTTTGTCAGTTCTTCGTAAAATCGTCATAACTTTCTCGTTTCTCATCGGAATTGGACGTATGACCTATCATTGGAAAGCTCTTGGAAACAAGCTATCACCTCCACTTTGAATCACCTCAAAATCATTTATAGATTGAAAGATATGTCCATTCAAAGTTGGCCTTATGTCCCAAATGACGTTTTCCTTCTACGCAACCTCATCTCCACATCCATACACCTCCATGAGCTTCATATACTACCATATACCCAACACTCTAATAGTGTCAAAGCCAAATTGTAAAAACTCTAAGCTTCTGCTTTCATCATTTTCAAGTTGATGAAGTAAAGGTGAAGCCACTGAAACCAAAGATTAAATATTTGATGATTAACAATGTACTGGATATTGTCATTTCCCCAATTAAACATGTTCGAAAACCGGAAAGGGAAGACACTATTCTGCTTACTTTCACACTTCTCCAATGACTTCTTGCTTCTATACAAGTAAATGAAGCCAACTGCAAGAGCAACAGATATAACTGTTGCAACTATGATTAGGATTGCAAGCTCCAACGTGTTGCTCCCATTTCCTGCAAACCGAGTTAGAAAGTAGTCGAAGTACTGGTTCCAGAAATGCTCATGATCGAAGTAGGAATTGTAGGAATTGAGTCCTTTTACGTCCAATTTGATATTCTCAAGGCAAAAGTTCGATTGCAGGTTATGTAAGAGATTCAGATATGAAGAACGTGCCAATAGATATGCACTTGCATAGTTGCATACTAACATCCAACAGATTCATTACAAAGCCTTATTGTTTACTGCATTGTTTTTCAAACTAGGAACGAAAAGAAACAGACGAATGTGTAAAGTGGGTCGAGCAAAAAGGAAACAGTGTGAGTATGGTAGCAAGAACAAATGTCAATTATAATAGTATATTTGGTTCAAGATACAAAATGGAAACAATATGCAGTTAAATAGAGGGGAGAAATGGTAACACAATATAATAGAAACACTTATCGGTCTGAGATTGAGAAGGATAATATGATGTGTTACCATAAGGTTGATGAGGGTAAAAAACTAGGTGGTAAATAATTAGCTTTATGAAATGAAAACTATTACTCTATCCCTCATAGCAAAAATATGTAAGTCCTGTTTCACAATAAAAAGTTAGTTGTTAGCAATTAGCTGTTTGCATTAGTTTTTAGCAGTTAGTTGGTTGCATACTTGTATTAGCTGGTTTGACTAGCTGTTTGTATTAACTGTTTGTTTGAAAGTGTTTGATAGATAACTGTTAGCTAATTGATACTTTATTAGGTGGAATTACCAATAAAGATATTGGAGTCATTTGTTAGTGCGATTTTTTTTTACAAAGGCTAGTAAATTTGACCAACTGTAGTATTTTTTAGTCTTTATACATAAATACATAAACCTGTCTTCCAAAAAACCTCCTACTAGTAGTTTTTCAAAATTAGCTTTTTAGACTCAAACCTCTGTTCCAAGCCTCTCACAACCAAACACTCCCATTAGAAGTTTTGACTAGTCATACTTCTCAATTCATCTCAAACTATCCTGTTACCTCAAACTTCTCTCAACCAAAAAACCGTAATAAAAATTGTTTTTTGTTGTGAGAAAATACAGAGAGAAGTTATGCAAATATATCAGAGAGTATTGTATTGCATTGATGTGTAAAACTGATTTCTTACACTGGTATATATAGGCAAAGTTTCTACTGTGCACAATTGCAAAATTTTCAAACCGGAGAAATTACCTGACATGCATTAAATGCACGCAGGAAAAATAGACTTCGCACAATATGTGAACAGTGGACTTCACACATGTGAAATGGAATTGCTCATTCCACTGTTTCTCAACACTCCCCTTGAATGTCCACTTATAAGTCATAATAGACGTTGTCTATTAAGAATCTTTGTTAGGAAAAATCCCGTGGGAAAAATCCATAACTAGGGAAAGAGTACAACTATTATGTATCCTTATATGCTTAAAATCAACTGCCTCATTAAAAACCTTGTCAGGAAAAACCCAGTGGGATAAAAACCTGATCGAAGGGAAAAAGAGTGCAGCGCATATAATACTCCCCCTGAATCTAGCATATATCATGAAGATGACGCATTCCAATTTTTCGGACTAATTCTTCAAATTTCTTCGCCGGAAGGGATTTGGTGAATAAATCTGCAAGATTCTCACATGATTGGATTTGTCGAATGTTGATCGTCCCTTCCTTTTGGAGGTCATGAGTGAAGAAGAGCTTTGGTGATAAATGTTTAGTTCTGTCTCCTTTGATGTACCCTTCGCTTACTTGGGTGATGCATGCAGTATTGTCTTCGTAGATGATAGTTGGATTTGTTGTTATTGTTTCCATCCCGCATTCTTCTTGGATATTCTTGATCATTGACCTTAGCCATACACATTCCCTTCCAGCTTCATAAAGAGCAATTAATTCCGCATGATTTGATGATGTGGCCGTCAAAGTCTGCTTTGTAGATTTCCAAGATATTGCAGTACCTCCATAAGTGAATACATATCCGGATTGAGACTTAGCCTTTTGTGGGTCTGAGAGGTAGCCAGCATCTGCATATCCAATGAGTGACGCATTGGGTCTTGACTGATAGAATAATCCGAGATCTTGTGTTCCTCGAAGATAACGTAATAAGTGTCTGACTCCATTCCAATGTCTCTTGGTTGGTGCATTGCTGTATCTAGCTAACAAGTTTACTGAAAAAGCTATGTCAGGTCGAGTATTGTTAGCCAAGTACATTAAAGCACCAATTGCACTTAGATATGGTACTTCAGGACCAAGAATCTCCTCGTTCTCTTCTCGTGGTCTGAATGGATCATCTTTCTCATTCAGGGAACGCACTACCATTGGAGAACTTATTGGGTGGGCTTTGTCCATGAAAAAAGTTTCAGGATTTTTTCTGTATAGTTTGATTGATGGACAAAAATCCCATTTCTTAGATGTTCCATTTGCAGGCCAAGGCAAAATTTTGTCTTCCCGAGATCTTTCATCTCAAATTCTTTCATCAAGTATTTTGCAGTCGCTTCAAGTTCTCTAGGAGTTCCGATAATGTTCAAATCATCGACATATACAGCAATGATCGCGAATCCTGATTTAGATCGCTTAATGAAAACACAGGGACTGATTTGATTATTTTTGAATCCTTCTTTCAATAGGTATTCACTAAGACGATTATACCACATTCTTCCAGATTGTTTTAACCCATAGAGTGATTTTCTCAATTTTATTGAGAACATCTCTTTGGGCATGCAATTTTCTGGTAGTTTTAGTCCTTCAGGAACTTTCATATAAATATCTGTGTCAAGTGAGCCATACAAATATGCGGTCACTACATCCATCAATCTCATTTGCAATCCTTTCGAAACTGATAAACTTACCAGAAATCTTAGTGTAGTTGCATCGACTACTGGAGAATATGTCTCATCATAATCAATCCCTGGCATTTGCGAGAAGCCTTGGGCTACTAATCTTGCCTTATATCTAGTAACCTCATTTTTCTCATTTCGTTTTCTCACGAATACCCATTTGTACCCAACTGGTTTTACACCTTTTGGTATTTGGGTTATTTGACCGAATACTTCACGTTTTTCAAGTGATCTCAATTCTGCTTGAATTGCCTCTTTCCATTTTGGCCAATCTTTTCTACGGCGACATTCATCAACTGTATTTGGCTCTACATCATTTTCATCGTATGTCATTTCAACCGCTATCGAGTAAGCAAAAATTTCATTCAAGACAACATCTTTTCGATTCCATTGTCTCTTTGTAGAAACATAATTAATTGAAGTTTCATTGTTGTCTAGCTTTCATGTTCCTTTTCTTCTGGAACACGTTTCTCTTCATTTTTGTTTTCATCATGCTCTGTTGGGGGATTTATATTAATTTCGTTCGTTGTCTCCCCTTGCCTTTTCATTTTTCTCGGTTTTAAATCTTTAGAACCGGGTGGTCTGCCACGTTTTCGACGTGCTATTGACTCATTTTCAATTGCCTTATTATTATTAGGAATTTCAATCCGTTCCGGAGCATTCGCAGCAGGTACATGTGACTTTGTCACTTTCTTAGAATCTGTGAATGCATCTGGCAATTGGTTTGCAATACTTTGCAGATGAACAATTTTCTTGACTTCTTGTTCACATGAATTTGTTCTCGGTCCAGAAACGACATTTGCGATGCGTTCCATGTAATTTCCGATTTTATATTTTGTGGGTCCACTTTCTCTCCCCCTAAGGATGGGAATACCGACTCATTAAAATGACAGTCGGCAAATCGAGCCGTAAATAGATCACCAGTTGTTGGCTCTAAATATTTGATAATTGATGGAGATTCAAATCCAACATATATTCCCATCCTTCTTTGTGGACCCATTTTAGTACGTTGGGGGGAGCAATAGGTACATGTACAGCGCACCCAAAAATTCTCAAATGTGAGATATTCGGTTCTCGACCAGATACTAATTGTAATGGTGAGAATTTGTGATAGGCTGTCGGCCTTAATCTTATCAATGTTGCCGCATGTAATATAGCATGACCCCAAGTAGTAGATGGCAATTTTGACCTCATTATTAATGGTCTTGCAATTAATTGTAGTCTTTTGATTAATGATTCAGCAAGACCATTTTGTGTATGTACATGAGGTACAGGGTGCTCAACAATAATCCCAATAGACATGCAATAGTCATTAAATGTTTGGGATGTAAATTCCCCAGCATTGTCTAATCTTATTTTCTTTATTGTATGATCTGGGAATTGAGTTCTTAATCGAATTATTTGAGCCAAAAGTTTTGCAAATGCAACATTTCTGCTTGACAGAAGGCTCACATGTGACCATCGAGTAGAGGCATCAATTAATACCATGAAATAACGAAATGGTCCACATGCAGGATGAATAGGCCCACAAATATCTCCTTGAATTCTTTCTAAAAACATTGGAGATTCAGTGGCAATCTTATTTATAGATGGCTGATTATCAATTTGCCAAGTGAGCATGCAGAGCATGTTAATTCATTTGACCGAGGAATTTTGACATTCTTTATAGAGTGTCCATTTGAGTTTTCAATGATTCTATGCATCATTCCTGTGCCAGGATGGCCTAATCGGTCATGCCATAGAGTAAATGATTTCTATTATCTAACTTCTGGTTAGATATCATATTAATTTCAATCGGACGTATATCTATGCGATATAGTCCCGAGGAAATTGCTGGCAATTTTTCATAGATGTATTTCTTGCCGTTTTTCTCTGCCGTTAGGCATATGAATTCCTCTTTGTTCACCGTCATTGTTTCCAAATGGTAACCATTCTGACGTACATCTTTGAAACTTATGAGGTTCCTTCGAGATTTACTCGAATATAATGCGTCATTAATTATCAATTTTGTCCCATTTGGAAATATAATGCAAGCTTTTCCAGAGCCTTCAATTAGCTTGGCTGTCCCAGAAATTGTACTAACATTTGCTTGGAATATTGTAAGTTTTGAAAAATACTCTTTATTTTTCAATATGGTGTGTGTTGTCCCACTGTCCAGGAGACATTGTTCTTTAGTTCCAACTTCTGATGAATTCATATCTTCATAAATAATAAATACGATGATTAGTATAAGAAAAATACGTATTTTTATTAATAATAAAGGAACAAATACATGAAAGTGGATATTGAAGCAGTTTAAATAAACTAAGCACATTAATCGATTGTGATCTAAACAAACTTATTTTCAACTTCAGCATCATCCATAAAAAAACTGAAACATCAAGGCTGGGCATGGATGTAGTGGCTTCATTAACAAAGTTTGCTTCAGCATTTTTTCCTTTGTTTTTTATTGAAGCTTGATATAGATCTACCAAATGTTTGGCAGTACGACATGTGCGGCCCCAGTGCCCAGTCATGCCACATCTATGGCAAGTATCATTTCCTTTATAGGACGTCTGCCTCTGATTTCCAGATGATTGTCCCCAATTTTTATCAGAATGTTTAAAATTATTATTTCTTGGGGAAAATCGGCCTCTTCCACGTCCACGCCCGGCCACGGTAATTACCACGCCCTCTTCCATGACCGTTGTAATTACCGCGTCCACCACTATGTATAACATTTGCTTCTGGTGGATTAGAGCTTTCTATATGCATTTATCTCATGAGTGGCTGAAGACCCCGTAGGTCTAAGATTATGATTTTTCAGCAAAAGATCATTATTTTGTTCAGCCACAAGTAGTACTGAGATTAGCTCAGAGTACTTTTTGAAAGCTCTGAACCTGTATTGTTCTGCCAATATGATATTAGAGGCGTGGAAAGTGGAGAGCGTTTTGTTTATCATTTGCTCTTTGTGATGGGATGATCACAATATCTTAACAATGATACAATTCTAAACAATGTTGAATTGTAATCACTGACCGTTTTAAAATCCTGGAACCTCAGATTGGTCCAGTCATAATGTGCCTTTGGGAGAAGCACATTTTTGTGATGCCCATATCTTTCATTTAGGCTATCCCATAGTTCTTTTGGATCATCCACAAGTAGATATTCACTTTTTAAACTTTCATGTAAATGATGTCTTAGGAGGACTAAGGCTTTTGCCTTTTCTTGTACAGTCGCAATTTTAACTGATGCGCTGTTGTAGTTGCATCCCCTTGTTGGGTTGTCACATCTTTAATTGTATGTTCCAGTCCTTGGGCCTTTAAATTCATTTGGGCGTCCACCGTCCATTCTAAAAACTTTTGCCCAGATAGATCTAGTATGTTAAATTGTCTTTTCACTAGATCTCCCATTCTTTTGACTACAAATAGGTAAATATTTGAAATTAGTAATGATGATAAATCACATATATATATTATCTCCCCTTGATTTATATCATTATTATTATAGATAAATAATACAAACAAAAAAAACTAAAAATAGCGCAACAATAATGAAGCTAAGCAAAAAAAAACAAGAAAATACCAAAAATAGAAACAAAATACAACAAGTGAATAAACAAAAAAAACTTCCTAAAATGCACTTAAAGACAAAAAAAATTGATATTCATGTGCATTTTTCGCCATTCTTCCGGGGGAAATTTTTTTTTTTTTGTCTCCTATTTATGTATTAGGAGATATATCATTAATGCCATGAGGAGGAAAAAGAAACCGGCTATAAGAAATAAGTAGAGTTTTATTTTCCTAAAATCCTCTTCAAAAGAGGAAGATGAGGGTGGAGGACGGTTGTCGTCGGCGTTAAACATGGTGGCCGGAAGGTTGAGGAAGAAGAAAAAAATTTGTGGGTTTAGAGAGAAAAAAATCGGAAGAAGATAAGGGATATGTGGTGAAAATGGGGATGGTAATCCGCTTTTATAGAGGGTTATCCCTAACTGTGCAGTTCATATACAGTTAAAAAATATACAACGCAATAAAATTCTAATATTGACAAATATATATTAGAGCATGCTAGTAAATTGGTAATATAATATATGTAACTATAAATGCAAAAAAAAAATAGAATTAGAGACAATAATATATAATAATGTTCTGAATGCTTGTTCCCTGCATACATACGACATTATTGCACATATAAGACATAATAATGCTATCATTCACTAGGCCGTCCATATAGGGGCAATAAAAAAATTAACCTGTCCATATAGGCGGTTTAAGAGCAGATAAAATAAAATAACGTAAATAAAATGTCCTTGCCCTCCATGAAGGTGGCGTTAAAATTATTTGTTTTCTGCGTTAGTAGTATGGTGACGTTTACTACTAGTTTCTTCCTGTTCATCTCTATCTCTTTTATTACTGGGCGGAGGTTGATTTTCAGCTGGTTGTATAGGAGGGTTATTATTGGTGTTGGGAACAGGGGTTTGTGGTTTTCTCTGGTATGAGTATTTGTACCGTTGTTACGGTTACTGGGTCGGGGCTGTATTACAGTTCCCCTCGCTGGGTTGGTAGTGAATGGCACATTGTTTCGCTCTATCCAAAAATAAATACCCGAGACAGAGACATTGTGTAAAACAATGTTAATCCCGTTACTTTGTTGGTCCATATTCGGGTAGTAAAAAGGTTGGGCTTGGAAAAAATTTAAACTTAAAAACAAAATGGATGTAAAAATTTTAAAGATACCTTAAAAAAAAATTTCCGGTAGAACACTCGTGCTGATAACGTGTTGTGAGAAAATACAGAGAGAAGTTATGCAAATATATCAGAGAGTATTGTATTGCATTGATGTGTAAAACTGATTTCTTACACTGGTATATATAGGCAAAGTTTCTACTGTGCACAATTGCAAAATTTTCAACACCGGAGAAATTTACCTGACATGCATTAAATGCACGCAGGAAAAATAGACTTCGCACAATATGTGAACAGTGGACTTCACACATGTGAACAGTGGAATTGCTCATTCCACTGTTTCTCAACATATTTTTTTTTTTTTTTTTTTGTTTTCGATCCCAAAACTAAAACTTTGATCTAAAACATGGATGCTCTTACCTGATTGAGGAGGAGGCGATGCTGGGATGTTGTAAAATAGATAATCCTCATATCTGATCTTGCAGCTCGGTCCAAGAACCTGTGCTCCTATGCTATTAGCACAGCAACTTGGAAGCACGTTACTAATAAAATTCCCAACACAATTAAAGCAGTTCCTATGTGATAAATCTGGGGAGCATTGAGCAAGTGCATAAATGTTCTTAAAGCTATCACCCTTATCACTGCCTGTTGCAAACTTAAGTTGAGAGTCGCCTGATGCAGCTTTATTTTGAAGCTTATGCAATAAGTTTCCTAACACCTGATTAAACTGATTAACATTATCAGTCACATTAATTAAGTTATACAACATCAAGGTAGGTAGTTGATCATTGATTCCGAGTATTGCACGATTTGCATAGCGCAGCATACAGTTGTCGTACCATCCAACAGCTTCCTTTTCTGAAGGACACATCTGAGGAAGCATACTTACTGAATCATTGAGGCATTTATGGCAGTCTTGGACTGTCACATCACCTCTACATAATGCGATGCTGGTAACTTGGTCAGGGTCCTGGCCGAAGGAGAAACTGTAGAAGCCGGAGTTATTTGTGTTGGATAATATGGAAGAGAAGAGGGTGTTAAGATTGGCCTTGTATGTGCTGGTGTTGGTGTAGTGACCATAGGTGGTTATACAAAAATGGCCTATGAAATTTGGCTGGCAATTGCATGGGAAATCAAGTAAAACTGAATAAGAATGTGTGTATAGTGAAATTTGGATAATCCCATTTGCAAGTCTTACTGTTGTTTATACGAGACTTGCAACATCATCTAATTAATTTAAATAGGTAGAAAGTTGAAAATTTTGTTAGGCGTGAAACGACGTTGAGGGGTGAGGAAATTTTGAAAATTCAAAGTCACCTAGTCGAGATGAATTTCATGACGCATAAGAGGTCAACATTGTGGAAATGTGTGGGAGTAAGACAATATTTAAGTAAACATAGTCGCCTAGTCGGACTAAATGATGTTGGAAAAGCCATTTTGCATCGCTCCTAGGTAATGTGAACAATAGAGTTGTAACAGTAACTTGAACTGAGGAATCAACTCAAAATTGATGTTCCAAATTTGCACAATTAGTTGATGCATCCATTTACCCAAAACAAAATTGCGCAATTATTATAATTGTTTTAATATAATTAGACCCTTTTGTCACAAATTTATTGCAATTAGTCAAAATTCATCAACTTTAAACTCTTTTCTTTTACTAGTTTGAGTTTTCATTTTAGTAGAGCCCCAATTATCACCCTTTATATTCTAACTTTTCAATTAGTAAATATTATAGAAAGTTGGACATGTTTAAAGGTGGCAAACGGGTCGGGTCATAATCGGGTCAACTTTTTGTTCGGGTCGGGTTCGTTCAGGTACTAGTTAATATCGGGTCCATTTTTTGGCCAAATTTTTTCTCTCTCCTAATAAACTAATAATACTTTTATACTCTCTCTTCTCATAACCCATAAAGAGGGCAACGGCTAGGAGTACTAACAAGCATGAAAAAACGAATGTTGTACGTTACAATTAAGGTGCAACAAAGGGACTTGATGTTTCACTCTTTCAACTACAAAATCAAATATTGAACCAAAACCAGAACCCGAACCCAACCAAGTACCAAAACAACCCAAATCCAAGATGACTAGGCCAAATTAATATCAATTCAAGAGAAAGTTTCTAATTAAATGCAGGGGGGAGGGGGGGGGAGAATTTTTTTAATTTTTTTTACAAAAAAATTGCAGCGCTCAGTCAAGTTATCTGCTATTACAGAACTAAGTACCAGAAGGTACATCTGAAGGATTTATGTCCTCGACTTAAATGCAATTACTAATATATAATGGATCGTATTATAGAGCTATAGAACTTCGGATTAGTAAATAAATAAACCCGAAGCCCAATGTAACGGATCCTACAAGGTCACACATTAAACATGGATCAACAAAAGAAACCTAGAGCCCAAGAGGGCCCTAGGGTGGCCGGCCAAGAGA
The DNA here is from genome assembly GCF_026745355.1 of Beta vulgaris subsp. vulgaris. Lineage (NCBI taxonomy): Eukaryota > Viridiplantae > Streptophyta > Magnoliopsida > Caryophyllales > Amaranthaceae > Beta > Beta vulgaris. The sequence continues at coordinate 15,777,571 of NC_079209.1, forward strand.
GGGGAAAAGGAGAGAAATCGACCTAAATACTTTTATATATTTGGGTTAGGCAGAAAAGAAAACAGTCAGTTTTATTCTCTTATTATTTTCTCTCTCCTATTCTCTCTCTTCAAAAAGTCACGTTATACTCCAAGAAAATAAAAGAAGAAGTTTTCTTCCTTTCCAACTAGCATTGGTGGAGTGTTGATCCGGGTTGGTGGACTAAGTAGAGGAATCACATATGAGATTCTCATTCCGGGTTATTCAAGCTTTGTGGAAATCACGCTACAAAGGTTATTTCTAAACTTGTATGTGATCCTTAATTGTATATGCATATGATCCTGATTTAAGTGCTTATGAATTTGATTCATGAAATTCCGCTTTATAGTACTTATATATTCCTACAGTGGTATCAGTTTTAGCCTCTTGCATATAGAATTTTGGTCATAAAGTTTAGTTTATGTATCATTATTTTTAATTTGATTAAGAGGAGAAATTAAATTATGGATTGAATAATTAATTGAAATTTGTTAAAAAGAGTTTTAACTACTTTCTTTCTCAATATTAATAGCCAAATTTTTTTTTAACCTCCTAAACCCTAATTTTCGAAATTTATAAAATTCTGATTTTAGATCTCTAAATTTCGAAAATAAATTCATGTTATTAATAAAATTTTCATGCTTAAAATCGTTTATGTATGAAGATAAATTCATGTAAAAGGTGTTTTATATGAATTAGTGATTAATTATATGAATAAATCTGAAAATTAATTAAAATAGAGATTTTAAAATTTAATTTTCAGTATTAAGCATAAAAAGTTATGTTTAATTTAATCAAGATCACCTAATTAAATTTACAAGAGGTTGTATTTTAATATCCTTCAAGAAAAGAGAAAAAAAAAATTAATAAATAAAAATAAAGGGGAGAAGAGGAGCAGCCACGATGGCGGCTCCGGTGGTCTGCCGGGGAGGGTGAAGCTTGACTGCCGGCGAGCAGTCGGAGTCAGCGAGGGAGGTGGTGGCAGCAGCCACACACGACGCACGTTTGACGTGCTAAGCAGTGTGCTGCTCCCCGCCGCAGGAAGAACGCCGGTGTTGGCTCGCGAAAGAAAAGGCCGGCAAGTACGCCGGCAAGGTGGCCTGCGAGGTCGCCTGGTTTTGCGTTGAGTCCGGTAAGTTCGAGCGTGGAAGGCAGCCTCATGCTGCTGTGTTTTCACTGTTTTTCGAAAAGTTTCAAAACAAAATTTTTTTTTTTTTTTTTTAAAACGTGCCTAAAAGATCTGGGCAGCAACAATTTTTTGTTCTGGAAATTTTATTTTGAAAACAGATTTTTGAGAAAGATAAGTAAATTTCAAATATGTTGATTTGGTCATAAATTTCAATCCATAATCTGATTTTTTAATCTAATTAAAATTAATTAGGCTAGTATTTAAGGGATGGAATCTTTAGGTGATTAGTTATTACTTAAAATTTTATCCTCTTGCTTTAATTAAGAATATTTGATATTTTAATTGATTGGCAAGTATAATATATGATATTATTATGTGGATTTTATATTATGATATATTTGCTATGTATGACTAGTATGGCCCAAATTAAGATAGAAAATACGATCTGCGTATCGTGATGTATTCTTGTAATTTTAAATACGATCTGCGTATCGTTAAGTATTTTTGTAATTTATTTAATTTAGTTATTATTTAAATTTTTTGATACTTATGTAATCCAAAGAAGAGTCCATCAAGAGAAGGCCCATGGAAAAGTGGATGGAGATCCATGAAGAGTCCAAGAAGGAGCCATTGATGCTTAGTTCTTGGATTGGGGCCATACTAGATCATTTTATTTTCGCATTTTATTATTTTTAAAATGCTTATAAGTTTATTGTATGTTGGTTATTGACGCGCTAGAGTTCACTAATTCATAACAACATAATAAACTTAGGCCCCGTAAATATTAAGGTTTGCTTTTCCAAACATAAAGTACTTAAAAACCCTTAATTAATAGTAATAGGTCATGCCTCCGCAGGTGTTATCATTAATTTTGGGATATAAGGTAAAATTGCGAATTTTACAACTTAGTTTGGTTGTCCTTAACAAAATTATCAAAAGCGTTTTGAATTTTGAAGCAAGAGATAGTTAAACATGCGATGTTTATCCATCTAAACAAGAGTTATAAAGTGTTATAATTAGTAAAAGAGTTTACTTACCTTGATAATGTAACGTTATGATAAGGCCTCCGTCTGCTTAGTGTTACATGTTGATAGGATCTTGAAAACACTTATTCATAGGGGACTTTAATTTTGAATAGGTGGTCAACCTAGAAACCTTTTACATGTTTTAGGTTGCTTTATAAACATAAAATTGAACTTTGCCTTATTTTTCTGTCTGTAGATATCATGTCTAATAACAACAACAACAACTCCGGTTTCAACATTCGTCCTTTTCTGGAAAAGGACAGACTGAATGGTGAAAATTTCCTTAATTGGGAAAGGACCTTAAGACTCGTTCTGAGGTTTGAGGGTCGAGAGGACGTCTTAGATACCCCGCTTCCTGTAATAACTGATGAATCAACTGACGCTGAAAAACGTCGTGCAAAACAGGCTAGTGATAAGTCTATACCAATCACTTGTTTGATGGTAGCAGCCATGGAGCCGAACCTCCAAAAGAGGTTCGAAACCAAGGATGCCTACACGATCATGCAAGAGCTGCGGGCCATGTTTAAAACTCAGGCCCGAGTTGAGCGGTATGAGACTAACAGGGAGATCCTTGAATGTCACTTGAAGCCGGGTCAAGCTGTTGGCCCCCATGTGTTCGAAATGATGGGTCTTTTCGAAAACATGGAAAGACTTGGGTTCCCTTATAGGCTCGAGTTGGCTACTGACATCATTCTCCACTCACTACCTGAAAGTTTTAATCAGTTCAGAATGACCTACAATATGAATGAGTCTGAAAAGACTTTGCAAGAGCTGCATGGATTGTTGGTCAATGCTGAAAGGAACATCCCTAAGGTTGAACCAAAGAAAGAGGTTCTGTTGGTTCAAAAGGGAAAGGGTTTCAAAAAGAAATGGGCAGGAAAGAAGGACAAAGGCAAGCAAGTTGCCACTGTCGCTGAAAAACCTAAGCCAACCGCCAAGCCCAAGGTTGCTGCGGAAAGCAAGTGCTTCCACTGTCACAAGATTGGACACTGGAAGAGGAACTGCCCGATATACTTGGAGGAAATAAAGAAGTCTGGGGCTTCTACTTCAGGTATATATGTTATAGAAATCAATTTGACTTCTACTTCTTTATGGGTATTTGATACCGGTTGTGGTTCTCACATGTTAATGATGTGCAGGGACTAAAAAGAAGTAGGAAGTTGGCAAAAGGCGAGGTAGAGCTACGCGTTGGAAATGGAGCACGAGTTGCTGCACTTGCCGTCGGGAGCTATAGTCTACACTTGCCATCTGGGCTTATTTTAGAATTAAATAATTGTTATTTCGTTCCTACAATAACTAAGAACATAATTTCGGTTTCAGTTTTGGATTCTGAAGGTTTTTGCTTTGAAATAAAGAACAAATTTTCCATTTCTTACAATAATATGTTCTATGCCAGAGCTAATTTGATAAATGGTTTATATGTGCTTGATAAATCATTACAAGTCTATAACATAGATAGCAAGAAAAAGAAATCAAATGATTCTAACCTAACCTATATTTGGCATTGCCGAATGGGTCATATAAACCAAAAGCGCATTCACAAGTTACAAAAGGACGGTATAATTCCATCATTTGATTTCGAATCATTTGATGTATGTGAATCATGCTTAATGGGAAGATGACAAAATCACCATTTACTGGAAAAGGTGAAAGGGCCAGCGATCTTTTAGGACTCATACATACAGATGTATGTGGTCCTATGAGCACAAAGGCAAGGGGAGGGTTTAATTACTTCATCACCTTCACTGATGATTTGAGTAGATATGGCTATATTTACTTGATGAAACATAAGTCGGAATCTTTTGATAGATTCAAAGAGTTCCAAAATGAAGTACAGAATCAACTTGGTAAGACAATAAAAGCACTACGATCCGATCGTGGTGGTGAATATTTGAGCCAAGAGTTTGATGATCATCTAAAGGATTGTGGAATTCTTTCACAATTAACTCCACCAGGAACACCACAGTTAAATGGTGTATCTGAAAGGAGGAATCGAACATTACTAGATATGGTTCGATCTATGATGAGTCTTGCTGATCTACCGATTTCTTTTTGGGGATACGCTCTCGAAACTGCTGCACACACACTAAATAGGAGCCCGTCAAAGGCTGTAGAAAAGACTCCATATGAGTTATGGAATGGAAAACCTCCAAACTTGTCTTTTCTTAAAATCTGGGGATGCGAGGTCTATGTAAAGCGGTTACTATCAGACAAACTCGCACCCAAGTCAGATAAATGTCTCTTTGTGGGATATCCAAAAGAGACAAGGGGTTATTACTTCTATAACCGTCAAGAGAACAAAGTGTTTGTTGCTCGTGATGGTGTCTTTCTTGAAAAGGAATTTGTTTCTAGAAAGACAAGTGGGAGTAAAATAACACTCGAAGAAATTCGAGATGAGCAACAACTGGACGTGGCTCACACCATGTCAGAGACGGCCCAACAAGACGAAAGTCATGTTGAGGAGATAACGTATTCAACGCATGAACCTCCTACCGTCCCATTCGAAGTTGAATCAAGCGAAAATCTTCAAACTGTTGAAGAGAACTTTCTCTTGATGCTCAGACCCCGCGTAGGTCAGTAGACCAAGGATTCCAAACAAAAGGTTGTTGATTTCCTAATGACTGAAATTCTGAAATTATGATTTTGGAAAATTCAGAACCTACTACCTACAAACAAGCTTTGACGAGCCCAGACTCTGAGAAATGGCTTGAGGCCATGAAATCCGAGTTAGACTCCATGTCTGAGAATAAAGTTTGGACACTGTTGACTTGCCTGTGGGGTTAACCCTATTGGATGCAAGTGGGTGTTCAAATTGAAAACGACAAAGATGGAAATGTCTATGTCTACAAAGCAAGACTGGTTGCAAAAGGATTCAGACAAGTTCATGGTATAGACTATGATGAGACCTTTTCTCCAGTAGCAATGCTTAAATCAATTCGGATACTTTTAGCGATTGCTGCATTTTTCGATTACGAAATTTGGCAGATGGATGTCAAAACCGCATTCTTGAATGGGTTCTTGAATGAGGATGTGTACATGACACAACCTGAAGGTTTTGAAGATCCAGAAAATCCTAAAAGGGTTTGCAAGCTTCAGAGATCCATTTATGGATTGAAGCAGGCATCTCGGAGCTGGAATCTTCGGTTTGATGAGGCAATCAAACAATTTGGTTTCATCAAAAGCGAAGAAGAGTCTTGTGTTTACAAGAAGTTTAGTGGGAGCAGCTTAGTCTTCTTGGTTCTGTATGTAGATGACATACTAATCATGGGAAACGACATACCAATGCTTGAGTCAGTCAAGGAATGGTTAAAGAAGTTGTTTCTCTATGAAGGACCTTGGAGAAGCTGAGTACATACTGGGAATAAAATCCATAGAGATAGGTCTCGAAGGATGATTGGGCTGAGTCAAGAAACTTATATTGATAAGGTTCTTACAAGGTTCAACATGGAAAACTCGAAGAGAGGTTTCGTTCCCATGTCACATGGCATATCGCTTAGCAAGAGTCAGTGCCCGACTGAGCCTGATGAGTTAAAGCGAATGAGTAGCATTCCTTATGCTTCGGCTATAGGGTCTATTATGTATGCCATGATAAGTACTCGACCTGATGTTGCATATGCCTTGAGCATGTGTAGCAGGTTCCAAGCAAATCCAGGAGAAGCACACTGGACTGCAGCTAAGAGCATCCTTAAGTACTTAAGGAGGACTAAAGGCATGTTCTTAGTATATGGGGGACAAAGTGAGTTGGTTGTTGAAGGTTACACGGATGCAAGCTTCCAAACCGACAGAGATGACTACCGCTCTCAGTCAGGGTATGTCTTTCGTCTGAATGGAGGAGCAGTGAGCTGGAAGAGCTCAAAGCAAAGCACTGTAGCAGACTCTACGACAGAATCAGAATATTTAGCAGCAGTTGAAGCAGCTAAGGAAGCAGTTTGGATAAAAGTTCTTGACAGAGCTGGATATCGTACCTAGTGTTCTGGAAGGAATTGAGTTGTTTTGTGACAACAATGGTGCTATTGCGCAAGCAAAAGAGCCAAGGTCACATAACAAGTCCAAGCATGTGATGAGGAAGTATCACCTCATTCGAGAGATAGTTGACAGGAAGGATGTCAGAATCTGCAAAGTTCATACGGATGAGAACGTGGCTGATCCGCTAACTAAACCGCTACCTCAACCCAAGCATGAGTGTCACGCTAGGGCTATAGGCTTGAAGCAAATGTTAGAGTGGCTTTAGATTGTACTAGGTTTAGAGAAACTTATTACAATGTAAAGACATGGTTTTGCTATTTATGTTTATGATAATAAATTTTGTCTTATTTAATTTTGGTTTGGTATTAAATAAAATGTCCAAAATATATCTTGAATTCTATGGTTTTGTCAAATATGTGATTTGATGAATGAAACACCATAAGTGAACAGAATTCATAGAATATTAAAGTTCCTAATCTAAGTCATTAAACTGGACATAAATGACTTATTAAAGGGATTAGCATATAAGATTGATTGATAGCGCCGTTTCATGGGCTATGGAAAAATAGAGATGTTTAATCAATCATATGGATATGTATAGTTGATACATAGTCGAACTTGACCTACTTAGAAGTTTTATAACTTCGAAATTATATTAGTAGATTCCTGAGACATGAGTAGAACATTACTTAGCCCAATGATTAGTATAGCTTTGATACTGTCAAACGTCATGCCGTAAAAGGGGACTATAAAGGCAGCATTCAGGTTGTGCTAAAAGTTGAGTGGGAGTATTGGTTACTACAAGATTGGAAAAGTCCTCCTATATGAGATAGGATAGGTGCTTGGCCCCTTGAAGAGTGAAAAATTGAAAATGCATGGCCGTGCTCAAATGGATCATTCGATGATCATTTGTTGACAATTTGAACTCGGATTTCAAGGAATAATTTGAAAGCTAGTATGGATGATATAGAAATATGATCATACTATCAAATTAAGACATTAAGAGACTTGAGGAATAAAAACATTGCACACTCGTCTCGGACAAGTGGGAGATTGAAGGATTTATGTCCTCGACTTAAATGCAATTACTAATATATAATGGATCGTATTATAGAGATAATAAGTTCGTTATATTGGGTCGTCTATACGTCTTGCTAGAGAAAGCTATAGAACTTCGGATTAGTAAATAAATAAACCCGAAGCCCAATGTAACGGATCCTACAAGGTCACACATTAAACTTGGATCAACAAAAGAAACCTAGAGCCCAAGAGGGCCCTAGGGTGGCCGGCCAAGAGAGGGGAAAAGGAGAGAAATCTGACCTAAATACTTTTATATATTGGGGTTAGGCAGAAAAGAAAACAGTCAGTTTATTCTCATTATTTTCTCTCTCCTATTCTCTCTCTTCAAAAGTCACGTTATCTCCAAGAAAAAAAAGAAGTTTTCTTCCTTTCCAACTAGCATTGGTGGAGTGTTGATCCGGGTTGGTGGATTAGAGGAATCACATCTGAGATTCTCATTCCGGGTTATTCAAGCTTTGTGGAAATCACGCTACAAAGGTTATTTCTAAACTTGTATGTGATCCTTAATTGTATATGCATATGATCCTGATTTAAGTGCTTATAAATTTGATTCATGAAATTCCGCTTTATAGTACTTATATATTCCTACAACATCATCTATCAAAACTTTGAGACCAACTAAAGACTTACTTAACTTGGCTAGTTTATGAGCTACAACATTTCCTTTGGGGTGGAAGAATTTTAAAGAATGAATCATTTACTCAATCTCCAATATTGGTCAAGTAGATTTACTTCTGTTACATGACAGTGAAACTTAAACTAGTAAATTGACCACTAATTTCTGGATAAAACTAGTTAGCTATTAGGATATACTTGATTACAAATCTCTACTTATCTTTATCTTATGAAATTTTTGCAGAGAATTATGCAAGTGAATAACCCATCAATAATCAGGAAACCAAATTTAAGAGTTCAGATATGTTTCATCAAATATTACTAGCTCATCAATAATCAATGTGCTCATCTCCGAACCTTATCGTGGATAGAGGTCAGTGATCGAATGCTCGTTGGATGAAGGATTCTCTAGCGGTTTGTCCCTAGCATCATCAATGTTGTGGTGCACAACGATACTAGCAGTATGTGTAACGAATGCAGGATGGGAAGGCACAGGAAGACTGAAAGAGTCGCTGCTAAGCATCAACACCACAGAAGACATAGTTGGCCGGTTTTCGACGCATTCTTGAACACATAACAAGCTCATGTGGATGCATCTTATAATGTCAGTCTGTGACCCTGTTGATAGTGTTGGATCCACAATATGCGTAGCTGTACCTTCTCTCCAATTCCTCCATACCTGCAACACATTATATAGATTATATATCAGTTGCCTGGACCACAATTCTGTTTCAGTTACAATCTGAAGAAAATTAGAGTTTCAGTTTCAGTTACAACCTAAGTTAAATTGATATTAGAAGAATAAATAACAAGCTCATGTATGCATCTTTTAACGTTCTGTTTTTTTTTTTCCTTCTATTAATTTTGTTTTGGACCAATAAGAAGAAAGTTTTCGTTGATAATTGATATAATGATGAAGAATTACTTTCGGATTGTAATAGTGTCTTTATTATGATGATCTAATTTGAATGTTTCCTTGTTCACCGAAAAAAAAAAAGATGAAGAAACATATAAGAAAACTTAGCGTGACTAGGAAAGCTTGAATACTCACAAAGCTTAAGAGGTCCTCTACAACATATTCACCATTTTGAGAGCCTCTATTCTTTCGACCTGTAATTATTTCCAAAACCAATACGCCAAAGCTATAGACATCGGATTTTAAGGAGAAGAATCCATGAAGTACATATTCTGGAGCCATATATCCACTGCATAAAGGAACTTATATTAGATGCATATTTTTTCCCAAATTCATATTGTTTCATATCAAAAGCAAAGTTCAGCAATGACTACTTAAATTGCCTAAGGAAAACCTAATATAAAACCATATAAATTCTAAATCAATTAACTTACTAGGTACCAACAACTCTGCTAGTGTTTTCTTGAGTTTGGTCAGCTCCAAATAACCTCGCCATGCCAAAATCTGCTATCTTTGGATTCATATCAACATCTAGAAGTATGTTGCTAGCTTTAAGGTCACGATGGACGATTCTTAGTCGAGAATCTTCATGAAGATATAGCAGTCCACGAGCTATGCCTGTTATGATCTTGTAGCGTGTTTCCCAGTTCAGATATGATCGCTTGCTTACATCTGCATGAAATTGACACTCTTGGGGTGTAAATGCAATTCACCATTTTACAGTTCGTAATACAAAATGCGCATTGCACCTGAGAATTAATGTCAAATGTCATGCTATAACAATAATGTGTAATCATCATACCGAACAAGAAGTGATCCAGGCTTGCGTTAGGAACAAACTCGTATATGAGAATTCTTTCCTTTTCTTCTAAGCAGAAGCCTAGGAGCTTAACCAGATTCCTGTGTTGAAGCTTAGCTACTAATAGAACCTCTGTCTTGAATTCACCGTCACCTTGTCCAGAATCTGTTGAAAGTCTCTTCACTGCGATTTCTTGTCTATTTGCTAAAGTTCCCTGTGCTCAAAAAACATTTAATACAGTTAACACTCCCTAGTAGCACTCTCATTTTGCGGAAAAAGAACTGCATCCCCATTGCCCCCTAGGTAACAAGATTTTTTCATTCTTAGCCCAACAATGAAGTTTTGTACTGAAACTTAGTCCACTTTTGCAGCCACTGCCCATCATAGCGATCAAGAGAAGGTTGCAATAGTAGTAGAAATAAGAATATAAAAAGCCATAACAGGAAAAATACTATCACTCCCTCCGTCTTTTTTTACTTGATACATTTTCCATTTATGGATGTGTCATTTAACTTGCTATACTTCTTTTTCTGTGAGGTGTGACTTGCGCGAGAGGTGTTCTCGGCACGAGTGGTGCGCCCGCACAAAACATAGGTGCGCCCGCACCAGGTCAGGTGCGCCCGCACCAAGGAGTGGTGCGCCCGCACACTCGCTACGACAGATCTCAAGTTGAAGAGGCAGAAGGTTTTGTGCTCCCGCACTTTTGGCTGGTGCGCCCGCACCAAGATGTGGTGCGCCCGCACCTATCGAGAATTCGGCTTTTTTCCCGGTTTTCTGTTTCTCGTTTAATGAGGGTTTAAATAGTGCCCTAATTGTATGCTTTGTTTTCTACCACAAATTAGAGAGAGAGATTAGGAGAAACACAATAGAGGAGATTAGAGAGAGTCTTTGAGATTCAATATTAAATTGAATCTTGCCTATTATACTTGTAATCATCTCGTTCATAGTGAAACAATCTTTTCCCTTGCCTTGAGGACGTAGCTATAATATTGATAGTGAACCTCGTTAAATCTTGTGTGTTCTTTATTCGTTTCCTTGAGTTTATTGCTTTGATAATCGCTTCCGTTGCAACATTTTCTAATAACCATGATCCACTACAAAGGACTACTATTATCCTTTGTTTTTGTCATATTCCCATAAACTTATGGTGTCCATCACACATTTTCTCGTTTTCTAAATACTTGTCCCCAGAACAGTGTAGCAACTAGCAACTAATTATTAGATGTATTATCAAACTTTTGCATGTTTTGTTGAGTGTAATATCCCTTCCTCGTGATGGTTTGACTAAGTATGCAATTATAAGTAGTGTTTCTCAATCTAGAAGCTGGAGTCGTTTCGCCAGAACGGCTGTGGGGTGTTTTGGCTAATTACAGTACTACAGTGTCACATTGTAAGATGTAACCCATAATCCCAATATATAGATCCGTAGTCTATTGTTTTTTTGTAAATTGATATGCAGTCAAATATATAACAGTGTGTAGACATAACTGTTGAACTGCATAATATTGTACTATGGCTTCTGTTCAAATTTCTACATTGTATATATCTTCAGAAACTAGTGCAATACCTTATAAACTGTACCAAATCCACCTCGGCCGACTTTATTAGCATCTGAGAAATTGTCTGTTGCCAATCTTATGGTGTCAAAACCAAATTGTAAAGACTGTAAACTCTTGCTCTCCTCATATTCATCTTGATAGTGAGAAGAAGGAGACCCTGAAAGAAAAGATTAAAAAAGATTTGGATGATTACCAAATAGTACTCCCTCATTCCAAAAATCTTGTATTTTGGTTTCTATAGGTCAAAGTTTTTATGTAGATCAAACTTTGACCATAAATTCACTAATATATAAGTAGTAGCATTTGTCAATTGCAATAATGTTAGGTTCTTTATCTTCTTTTGATGTACAATTATAGATATTCATGGTCAAATATGTGTTTTAATTGGAAATCATGAAAAAGACAACGAGAGTACATATCATATTCCTCTACTTACCTTCAACTCTTTTCCGGGGCTTTCTACACAAAATCCAGAAGCCAACAGTAAAAGCAACAATCAAAGCTATTGGAACTGCGATTCCGATAGCAATCTTCGCTGTGTTGCTCCCATTTCCTACAAAATAAGGTAGGAGTGAAGCTTATGCACAACTCTGCACATCCTTTGTCGACCAATTTTATACCAGATAGATAATCAACAAAGGCCAATCAAAAAAAACATTCCATCATACTGTAGTATGGTGTTGCACATAACTACAACAATTTACATGATTTCAAAAGTAAATAGAATTCAAAGCTCATGATCAAAAGATTTTGTATATAAAACCTTATCTGTTCGTCATCAGTGTTACAGTAAGACATCGAACAATGAGCAATGTAGCTCAGAATTCAAACATAATTTGTAGGTGTGTTAGGCAATTAGCACATGGTTGTTAACTGATAGCGGGTAGCTGATTGTATAAGTTGATTTGACTAGCTGATTATATTAAATGTTTATATAAAGCTATTTGGTAAATAGCTAATAACTTATTAATACATACTCCTGTTTTTTTTATTGTTTGATTCGTCTCCATTAGTTACTATATTATTAATATTCAATTGTTATAATTTTTACTAATATATATAAGAAAAGATATTTAAGTTCAAAAATTTGCATTTGGAAATGTGCACAGCAAAGCGACAATGATAAAAAAGAAACATAGGGAATAATTGTGTAAAATGATCAATTAGGATATACATAATCTATTGTTGTACTTTTTATTGTTTATAAATGTAATTTTCAAAAACTTTAGGACATAAATATAATTGGCCCACTTTTTTCCAAACCTTTAATGTCAAAATTTATTACTAATTTTTTCAAAAAGAGCTTTTTGGGCCCAATCAACTAAATAAAACCTCTTTTTACCAAATAATCAAATGAAAAAAATGACTAGTCATATCCTCTAAATATTGAGTTCAAACCTCTAGTTTTGCCCCAAACCTCTCCTTACCAAACAAAGCCTCAAAGTTTCCTTACAATTGTGGTTGGTAAGTCTCACAAGACGACTATTGATAGTAACTTTTCTGTATTGAAATAAAAATATTTCTTTGTAACAAATACATAAAGTTAATTCAATAAAAAAACAGACTATAACATAATATACGGAGTATAGAAAGATAGAATTTGGGATACATATCATAACATACAGTGATATATTAACGCAAATTCTTCGATTGAAATCGAAAAGGAGAAGAAGAATGTTGAAAGTACTTGAAGAAGAATGTGAGTTTCAGCGGTAGAAGAGGGGAAGACGATTTTGACGACGTTTCCGGAGTGGAGAGGAAGGCGCTGGAGCGGCGGAAGTAGGAGCGGAGGGCGGGAGGTAGAAAGCCTAGAAATGAAAATGTTCGCTGTTTCGTCGGTGGTTAGCCATTGTCGGACCTTCATTGATGAACTTTTTTCTAGGTGTTGCTTGAATTTGTGGATTGGTTTTTTTCTTGTTTGGGGAACGAGGAAAACGAATGTAGAGTGAGTGTTTTTTTATAGTAATTATTATTAGGGTAATGTTATATGTAGCCCTAAGAGCTACATATAAGCATTAAATACATATCTTAAAATGGAAACAGTTTATGAATTTATGATAAAATTTCACATTATTTGAGATAATAAATGCTTGATTCAAATTTTTATTTCTATTTTAAGCTTCTTATACATAACCCTAAGGGCTATGTATATCATTTTCCTTATTATTATTAGTCATGATTTTGCCTTAATAATTAGAAAAAAAAAAAGTTAAATACAGCAAAATATATTAAAAGACTAACATACTTATTGAGGGTTAAACAAATGACTCATTTTTAAGGGGTCGTCTATAACAAATAACCTCCTTATATGGAATCATTTATGATAAATGACCCCCTTATATGAGGGGCCATCTGTGACAAATGACCCCCTATAACGGTTATAAGAGGTCATCTATGATAAATGACCTCATTCCCACCATATACGTACCGCGTCAAACATATAATATAACCTGACACGAAAACTTTAAGTGTCGGTTATTATGTTAGGAGGATGCGATAGGCCCATTTCAGAATCTTTCCCAACCCTAACGCATCTAACTTTATAAATAAATGTGACATGTTGACTTGTGTGCACAAGTACTTATGGTAATGTATTTGATGCATTGTTGCACCTTTGCGTACGAGATTTCTTTTATTAGTAAAAAATAAAATTAAATTAACCACGGTTAAGTTATGCATAATTTTAGATAATGTATTTAACCTTTTTTTGCTGTATATAGCACTTAAGCTTTTTATAAATAGATTTTTGAGATAAATAATTTTTTAAATTCGTTTTTGTAGGAGAAATCTTAAATATAAGAAAATTTTTGTCTAAAGAAACCTGATGATGTCATTGCGGTGTTGACCAATATTTTTTGACATTGATTTAATTAAAAATTTGCCAGAAATAACTTTTTATAATAGTTTTTTTTTGTTGGAAACATTTTCTATATTTTTATTGCAAGTTAAAACCTTATAAGAAAATATTTTTGCGAGATGAAAACATACCAAAACTTTCGGCGTTGACTAAGCCATTTTCTACATTGATCCGCTTTGGTATTGAGATGGGCAATAATTGAATTGGGTTGAATTAAGATAGTTCAATACTTGACTTGCAAAACCAAGAATTTTTTGGAGGATTTGGATGAGAGAAGTTTAAAAAAGGATATCACAAATAGCAAAGAGAGAACGAAGCAGTTAGTTTGTATAGTGACTGAAAAAATGAGTGAAATTTTCTAAAAAGGGGTCAATTACCACTCTAATTTTTAATCGGTCAACGTTGGAAATGGCTTGGTCAACTTAGGGAAACTAGGTAAGGTTGATCTCTCACAAAAAAAAAAGTTTAAGGTTTTAATTTGCAAACAAATTTATAAAAGATTGCATCTGAGAAAAAAGACATCATAAAAGGTTGCTTTCCGCAAATTATCCGCATCATTAACCGAGTCAATACCGGAAAATATAGGTCAGCGTCGGAAATGGCGTCATCAAGTTTTTCTTTGACAAAGGTGTTTAGGTTTAAGGTTTCTCTTGACAAAAAAAAAATTAAAATGTTGTTTTTGACAAAAAGTAACTTATATAAGATTGTTTTTGACAAATTTTCCTAATAATTATGGTCTTTGTGTTGATGAATATGGTTTTATTATTAATAGTGGTGGTTTTTAAGTCAATCGTTTTGGTTTCAGAGTTAGGGGTCGTTTGGTTCGAATTACAAAATGAAAACGGAGTGTAATGGAGATAAGGGGTGGAATGATAATGGAATCTGTTATTTTTAACATTTGTTTGTAATAACTCAGGAATGGAATCATTTTTATATTGGCGAACACCGCCAACACCACCTTGAAGATGACCTCGCAGCGAAATTTGACCACCGCCCTTTGTCGCTTATCATTTTTGATGTAATAACTAATTGTTGAAATTTTGGAATATTTATAAGAAAATGGTTTCAATTTTGGAATAATGCATCTTTTCATTAAGCGGGTTTTGTTAAAATTTTGTATTTGTTTTTTTATGTTGTTGCTAAAATGGTAATCACTGGTATAAAACGGTTGTTGCTATAATTAGAGGTGCTTATCGAGCGAGCCGAACCCGAATAGTACTGGGCTCGGCTCGAACTTGTTTAGCTTTTCACGAGCTTGGCTCGGCTCGTGAGCTCGCCGAGCTCGGCTCGAGCTCGTGATTAGAATTTGCGGCTCGAGCTCAGCTTGTGAGCTCATTTAAGCTCGACTAGTAAGCTTGTTTAAGCTCGAAGCCCAACCGTGTAGGCACACGTCAATACTAAAGCAATACTTAGGCGGTAAGCCCAATCGTATAGGTCAAGTACAAAGTATGTGAGCTTGTTGATTCACCCATCATATGATTTTATAACTTGGTTTCCCTTTTATCATTGCTAAGATTTCAATGTGGGACTCCATGGTTTGTTAAAGAAATACAAATTCATTATACTCATGTTTTATAACTTGGTTTCCCTCTTAGTATTGCTAAGATTTCAATGTGGGACTCCATGTTTTGTTTAAGATAAACAAACTCATTCTACATATGCTTTTATAACTTGGAATCACTCTTAGCATTGCTAAAATTCCAATGTGGGACTCATCTTTTGTTAAAGAAAAAAAACTCATTATACCCATGCTTTTACAACATGGTTTCCCTAGCTAAGATTTCAATGTAAGACTCCATGTTTTTTTAGATAGATAAACAAACTCATCCTACATATGCTTTTATAACTTGGAATCGCTCCTAGCATTATTAAAATTTCAATGTGGGACTTCATGTTTTATGAAAAAAAAAATGATATTTGTACCATTAACACTCTTAAGTGCATTTAAATAAACAATTATCAAATATTTTAAGTATTAAATAATCATATATTTAAAAATATACTCCATTCCCTTTGTGAAGAAAATAAGTATAGTTTTTGTTTTCCAACCAAGGAGATACAAAATTAAACTTTAAGTTGAAGTAAGGAATAGTAACTATTTATAAAGAAAATAAGGTTGATCCTTGTTTTCTTAACCAATGTGGGACTTTAGTGCCTAGTGGAGTAGAGGTGAAATTGGATCACAAATTAAAATATATAATTTGTAATCTAAATTAAAATATAAATCTGTATTAAATTTTTTTAATGTAAAATATTTTTTTAGTATATAATAATAATCGAGCTGTTCACAAGCTTTACGAGCCGAGCTTTGCCTAGCTCGGCTCGGCTCGTTTAAGTCTCGAGCCGAGCTTCAACAAGTCGAGCTTTGACCGAGCCGAGTTGCTCGCGAGCTTGTCAGGCTCATTATCACCCCTAGCTATAATAATACAAAACTTCACACATTCCCCTCTCCACCCTCCTCTCAGATCTTACAGCAAATGCTTCTCCTTCATGAATTCCCTACTTCAGTTGCCCTATTGTGTTCATCCGCTCTCTTGTTTTCATCATTTTCCTACTTTTGGTGAGTTTCCATTTCGTTTTGCTTAAACTTTTCTCTTTATCGTTCTTCCCAGAATGAAATCTCTCAAAAGGTGTTAATTTTTTTCCCATTACGATAGATGAATCCAGAGAACAGTTTATATGCAAAGATGAATCCAAAGCCAGTTACCAAGTACGATCTATATGCATATTTTTTTCTGTTCTCTGAAATTATTCTCTAAGGTTATAATAATTTAATTATTTATGTTTTATTCCATCGTAATATAATTTCTCATGGGTTTTCTCTCAATTTCCAATTATACTCCATTGTTCTTTAATTTCGTTCTTTTATATATATCTTTCTTTGTGAATTTGACTCTTACTTCATATTTCAATTTTGTTTCAAGCTCTTTTGGTTGGATCTGTTTCAGGAGTGAATTGAAAAGTGATGGATTAGCTTAATTATAAGAGATTTCAGGTTATTTTCTCAAATCAGAAAAAAATATTCGTAGGTTAATTAGAGATTGGTTGTTTAGAGGACCAGATTTCTATATTAAAATGATATGATTTATAGTTTCATGGTTATTGTTCTGGTAGTTTTTTGAGGTTCGCATGTCCCTAGTTCTAAAATAAGCTGCTCTAAATCTTAATGTGTTTATTCAGACAATGCTCTTTGCTACTTGTGTTGTATATTTTGTAGCTCCATTAGACAAATTTTGCTCCTGTATAACCTACTAGCTCAGATTGTTTAGACAAATTTTGCTCCTGTATAACCTACTAGCTCAATTGGTAGAGCATTGTGCATTTGCACAAAGGTTGTAGGTTGAAATCCTACGTAGGTTGTGGTGTACTTAAGTTCAAATCCTATGCCCCTAAAAAAAAAAAGTTCAAATCCTATGTATTTGATGGATATTCTACTAAATTGTTGTTTGATTTGTCTAATGAGTAAAAGAGTAGAATGACTCTTTATATGTTCTAATATTATATAGTATAACCAACGATAATGATAACGACCTGAACTCAAATATTTTTGGTTCACTCTCGCTCGTCGCTCCTCGAAGACTCTCCACGACCTCTCATCCTCACTCGACGCTCGTCGCTCGTCTCACGTCGAAGACTCAACCACCATCTTCGTCGAAGAGTCAAACACCATGTTCGTCTCAACTTGAAGCTGTTGTGTTTCATTTTGTTAGTTTAGTATTCTTTAATATAATTATAAATAGCGCCGACATATAAATAGTTATAAAGGAATGATACGTTATATCTTTAGTAAAAGATAAAATTAATATATTTAAAATTTTTTGTATATATAAAACAATAATTGAATTTTAGTGAGATATAGTAGTCAGGACTCAGGAGTACCATCAATCCATCATAGATTTGAGTAATACTTCCTCCGTTTCTTTTTACTCGCTACACTTTCCATTATGGGAAGTTTCACATTATTTGCTACACTTCTTTTTTGGGCAATAAATTCTTTCTATCTCTCTCCTCCCACATGGGTCCCTTTTCTTATTACTCTCTACCTCTCTCTTCTCCAAAAATTGTCTAGGAGTCCGTGAAATGAGAAGTGTAGCGAGTAAAAAGAAGCGGAGAAAGTATGTGAATTCGGTTCGGGTACAATTAAAAATCAGTTTAAAAAAATTCAGTTTAATTTGGTTTCAGTTTGTTCAGTTTTAGTTTCAGTTTAAATCAGTTCATTTGATTCAGTTACATATTCAGTTCAGTTGATCGATCAACTTTTCAGTTTTTCACAGTTATTTTCAGTTACAGTTTGTTTCAGTTCAGTTGCAGTTCAGTTTTGGTTTTTAATTTACAGTTTATTTCAGTTTTAGTTTATTTTTCAGTTGATTTTAGTTACAGTTACTCCCAGTTCAGTTTAATTCAGTTCAGATTTCAGTTTAATTCAGTTCAACCAGCAAATCATTAACCAAATTGACAGCTATAGATTTGGGTAGATAGTTATAGTTTGTTCTACCACTCTTTTAACTTTTAAGACTATAAATTTGTTCTATTCACCTTATCTTTAGTCTTTACAAGAAAATAAGCTCACATAAGGACAAATACGTTTAGATAAGTTCAAATCAGCAAATATAAGATTTGACACAGTCACAAAATAAGATCTAATAAATTTAGATAAGAATTTATAGGATCTATAAGTTAAGACGAGTTTAGATATATTCACACTAGTTGCATATGCACGCGATGCGTGCGTCGACAATCTTATGTAGTTACTATATACAAATTGACATGTTTTTTTATTTAAAATTATTTTGATAGTGATGTAAATTATTGAGGTTTTTTAAAACTAAAGCTGAATGATTTTTAACTGTTCAATACCGTCACTGTAAAATTTGGTTGATGAATTAATAATTTCCTTTTCAATGACTTTAGTAAAGTTCTTTAACAATTATAAATGTTAATAAACCATATTGTTTGAACTTTGTAAATATGAAATATTATATTATCACGATATATTGCTAACTTTTGTTGGTTGGAGATTCTAACTGATTTCGTGAATTGATTGTGTCAATCTAGTTTAATTTGTCAAGTTATTAATGTTATTGCATATTCCATTTTTGACATACTCATATGGCAAGTTTCATTGATTTTCATTTTTCAATTTTTTATAAAAAGAAAAACACTGTTTTAAATTATTAGAGGGTATTTTAGTCACTTCAAAAAAGTACACCACGCCTCATCCCTTAGCTTATATAATAGAGATAAGCAAACATTTATTGAAAAGAAAAGACCTCATGTTACTATATATCCAAAAAAAAAAAAAAAAAGGGAAGGTATTTGAGGGATTTATAGAGGGAATATTTACCTGTAGAGATGGAGGAATTAGATGATGATGGAGGAGGGAATAATGCTGGCAATGGTGGAGGAGGGAATAATGCTGGCGATGGTGGAGGAGGACTAGGCAGGTTATAAAACAGGTACATCTCATATCTAATCGCACAACTTGGTCCTGCAACTCGCGATCCCTGTTTACTAGCGCAACAATTTGGAAGTAAACGAATTAATGAGCCAAGACAATTTGTGCAACTCTGAACTCCCAAATCTGGAGAGCATTGAGCAAGTGCGTAAACTCTATCATAGTCTCCAACATTAGCTTGTCCTGTTGCAAACTTTAGAAGAGAATTGCCTGATGCCGCTTCACTTTGAAGGCTGCCAAGTAGATTTCCCAGCACCCGGTTGAACTCGTCAACATTGCTCACATTATTTACGTTGTTCAAGAAGTAAACATGTTGTACATCACTGATTCCCAAGATGCTGCGATTTGAGTAGCGCAGCATACATAATTCATACCACCCGACAGCCTCCTTTTGTGTTGGGCAGACTTGAGGAAGCTTATTAGCAGAGTCATTCAGGCATCTATGGCATTCTTGGGCTGTTATGTCGCCTCTGCACAAAGCAATTGCGTTAACTGTATTGGGATCATGGCCAACAGATAAATTGTAATAGCCGGAATCAGTTTGAGTGTCGGATGATATGGAGGAGAGGACGGTATTGAGATTGGCCTTGTATGCGCTAGTGTTAGTATAGTTATCGTATGTGTCGATGCAAAAATGATATGTAAAATCTGTTTGGCAAATTATGATGGGAACGAAGTATAATTGAATAAGAAGGTGAACAAAATATACTTTGGACATTCCCATTGTAAGTCTTCCTCTTGTTCCTTTGCCATCTGAATATAGGATATATACTTGTATAGTTGTATACCATTCCAGAATATGTTTCCAAATTTGCAAGGTCAAAGACGTGTTCAAAAAAGAAGACCAACACAAAATTGAATAATATGTTCCGGTATGAATGATATAGAGATTTTTATGCAAGGAACCACAACAGCAGATGGATAAACTAATGTCAACTAGCCAGAGAGTGGGAACCACAAGTACTATAGTGTGCGATGGGAACTAGCTAGGAAAGTGCAAGTAATTAGGTGTATCTTTTTTAAAAAAACCACAATGTGCCAAGACACAATATTTATATCAATGTCAGAAAAAGAGGCATGATAGTCTTATTACTTCCTCCATTTTATTCTTTTCTTATATTATATTATGTACAATAATTTCGGCAATTTCACTTTTAAATTTTTTGGAGGATAATTTTTGACCCATTTAATGTAAAATAATGGAAAAAGTAAAAATTTAATACTTTTTGGTGGAAAAAGAGAAACACAAATATAATACTACTTCCCCCGTTCCTAATTAAATGCAATGGTTTCATTTTGGGTAGTAACAAACTGAATACAACAATTTCAAACTTTCTATTTTTGGTAAATTTTTTGTGCGATTTTATGATAACACCCTTACTAAAAAATTAAATGACACTTAATTATACCTATTGAAAACTGATTAAACCCTTAACAAAAACTTATCCTTTCTATTTCCTCAACTCTCACCCACCACCAATTTTTATTCTTCATCACCATCTAAACCTCCATCATCACCCACCTTAAGTTTCTCTCTCCTCACTCCCATCCAACACTACTTCTCTATCTCCACCACCAACCGTCGGAATTCGTCCCAACCACCCGTCGAATTTCGTCTGCACCATTACCATGCGCCAGAATTCATCGAAATTCGTCCCCACACTGTAAGCAACTCTTTCTCTCTCTTTCATCATCTTCCACCAAGTCACCAACCCCATCTTCAACCCTTTCTCTCTCTTTCATTATCTTCCACAAACCCCATCATCTTCAACCACCACCACTCACTTTCTACTTCATCATTAGCACCACCATCCACCAAAATCAACCACCACCATCATCATCACTATCTTATCTCTCCTCATCTCCATCATCGATATATTACATGCCCTTCATCACTTTCTCGTTGGCAGTTGCAGATACACTAGTAGAAAAAGTACGATTTGCGTCCCCTCAATTGCGTCGCACAGAAGCGGAAACGACGCACAGTTGGGATTTGCATCGCATGTGGGAAGGTGTGCGACGCAAATCACAAAAATCTCTCCAGCAGGTGCGAGCTATTTGCGTCGCATCGACCAAAGGTACGTTGCAAAAGCCAAACATGCGTCGGACAACGTGGCCCATACGACGCAAATAATTTTACTATCTGCGTCGCACATTAGGGAACGTGCGACGTACATCTGAATCCATGATCTTTGGGCCTAATCTAAGATACATCCGCGTCGGAGCTTAAGGTTCATGCGACGCACATTATTTGCCCCTTTCAAAATAAAAGCTCAAACCCTACCCATTTCCTTCAAACCCTTGCCCAGCCGTCACTCTCTCCTTCCATCTCTCTCTCCTTCCTCCTCTCTCGCCCCCTCTCTATTCTTCTCTCAGCAGTTAGATCTGCACTTCCATCACCATTTTCATCGTTTTCTCAACAAAACTGAAGGGCGACACGACTTTCATCATCAGCAAATCAATTCCTCCATCTAAATTTGTCGATTGTTTACAATCTTTATGTTGATTTTGATTTTTCGACAAACTAAGGTAGATCTCCCACAAACTTTATCCCTCAAATCGACGACGTTTCCACAATTAAAAAAACAAGATCTAAATTGTCAGGGTTTGTTTCAAGAAAGAGAAGATCGAGATCATTGGAGAACGAGAAGAAAGAGAAGGTCAAGAATTGAAGAACGAGAAGAACGAAGAAGAACGAAGAAGAACGAAGTTGGCGATTTAGGTTTTTTAATAATATATTTAGTGCAATTTAATTCATGTATGATAGATCTGATTTTTTGTTTTTTAGGTTCAATTTCATTAATTTTGTATTTTGTGTATTAGATCTGATTTTTTAATTTCGTTTTTTGTGTATTAGATCTGATTTTAAATTTCGTTTTTAATTTTTTTTATTTTGTTTAATTTTGCATCGTTTCGTTTTTAATATGAAGAAGATGAATGTTTGTTATTATCTTTATTTAGTTTTTAAATTATGCTAGATCTGTTTTTTGTTTCTTCGTTGTGTTATTGTCAGTTGATGATTTACTTCTTTTAGAACTTCCTTCCATACGACCTTTTTCTTAATCGCCTTCAAGCAGTATTCTTGACGCTCCTCTTCCCAATTTTTGAGTTGTTGTATCTCTGTTGGTGTACCATTCCAAGTTTTTTTAATTTTAAAAAAAAAAATTTTTTTTTTTAAAAATTGCAATTTGCGTCGCACGTAGCCCAAGGTGCGACGCAAATCACTCATCTGCGTCGCACCCTAGGCGATGTGCGACGCACATTATCCTTTGACCTTTGAGCTTGGTGTTGGGCTGGGTAGCCATTTGCGTCGCACCGTATACAACGTGCGACGCAAATAGCTAACTAATCTGCGTCGTTTCCGCATACGACGCAGATCGTTTCCGAGTCATTTGCGTCGAGGGCTTTGGCGTCGCACCATAGTCCGACGCAAATAGGCGCCTCACATCCGACGCAAATTGCCTTTTCTGTACTAGTGATATGATCTCTTGGTTGTGATTCCGGTGATTTGGGTTGGATTTCGGTAGTGGATTTAGTTGATTTGGTTGTGATTTCAGTGGTTTAGGTAGTGAATTTCGGTGTTTTGGTGGTGTTTCGGTGCTTGAGTTGTTGTTGTTGTTTTCGTAATGCTAGTGACGCTAGTGGTGTACATGTTTCGGTGGTGTTCGTGATGCTAGTGGTGTTTCGGTGGTGCTGGTGGTGTTCTAGTGTTGTTGTTGGTGGTGGTGTTTCGGTGAAACTAGTGGTGGTGGTACGGTGGTGGCAGTAAGTAGTGGTACGAGGGCTGTTGGTGGTGGTGGTACACCCGACTCATACGGCGCATTTTGTTCTCACTTATGGGCACACTGAGAAACTTCCTAGGAGGTCACCCATTCCAATTCTACTCCCAACCAAGCACGCTTAAATGTGGAGTAATTAAGGAATGAGCTCCGTATAAGAAAGATGTATCTTGTTGTAATAAGTAGCCTGCTAAATCTTTTTATATAATACCCCTCATGATTAATTTAAAAGGATTTAGGAGGCTACTCATTCCAACAAGATGCATCTTTCTTTTAGGGAGGTTATGTTCTTAGTTACTCCACATTTAAGCATGCTTGACTGAGAGTAATCTAGGGATCTGTGACCTACTGGGGAGTTTCTCGGGGTGCACATAAGTAAGGAGAAAATGCGCTGAAAAAACTTGTGTTGGTTATTGGGTAAAATTGTTGGCCCTGTATGCACATTGATGACAATAGGGTCGACTCTGTACGAGTTGGGTGTCATAGTAGCAATTAAAAAGAAACAACCATTTAAAAAGATGTAGCAACTAAAATAAAACTGAGTGAGTAATTCGGAAGCGATTGTGTAAGTCGCTAAGAAAACTTAAACGGACCCGGTGCACACTAACGTAGAGCGTACTAGGTTGGTAATTGATATTAATTTCATATAGTGAATTTTATAGAGATATAGTGAACAAATACATTAGAGTGTATTTTATTAACGGAAAAAATATAACGAAATTATATGCAATATAGTGGTGGATTTAATTTAAATGTTTTAACATGCAGGTACATGTAGGTTGTGTATTATATCGTGATACATGCTTTAACATATAAAAATATGTACTTGCTGGATGATGTAGTGAGTGTCTCAGTGGCGGATCCAGCATGGGTTTAGTGGGTTCAATTGAACCAACGCGGATCCAGCGTGGGTTTAGTGGGTTCAATTGAACCCACGCGGATCCTCAAAAGAAACTAGCATTTAGAGGACAAATAAACTTACTTATAACAAACAAGCGCCAAAATAACTAGCACGCAAGGTCGCGGGATCGAATCCCAGCAAATACCGTGTTTTATCTTTTTTACTTCTTTTTTTTCCTGCTTTTTTTTTCTTTTTCCTGCTTTTTTTTTTCTTTTTTTCCCCTCTTTTTTTCTTTTTTTTCCCCTCCTTTTTTTCTTTTTTTCCCTCTTCTTTTTCATTAATTCATTTCTTCTTGGTTTTATTTTTCTTTTGATACTCCATTTTCTAGCTTATTCTTTTTCACAAATAATCCCCTCCCACCAAGTAGTAATATATTAATAGGACATAAATCTGGTTTAAAATCTCTATTCTTCGAATTAACTTGCTCAAGCAATCAATTATTGATAGCATTAATAATTTATAAGCCAAACTATATATTACAAAGACCTTAATGTTGGAGTCGTTAATTATTAGTAGCATTAAAAATTTATTAGTCAACATGTGTAAATGTATTTAACACCTTTACAGATAAGTATTAACAGTAAAAATTTGCCGCACGCTTTGCGTGCGTATAAGACTAGTATTTGTTCTATGTTCAAACCCACGTTGTTCAATTCATGAATCCGCCACTAGAGTGTCTGAATAATATAGGGAGTTTCTGCATGATATAATGAGTGTTAATGATATAGTAAATTGTTAACAAATGAGTTTCTGCATGATATAATATGTTTCTAAATGTTATAACGAGTTTCTTCATGATATAGTGGGTTTCTAAATGATATGAGGATTATTTAGAAATGACGTAGGGCCTGTTCTCTTCGGCATAAAACAACTGAACTGAACTTATTGGAGCTGAACTGAACTAAACTGAATTGAATTAAATTAAATTGAATGTAAATATTTAAATAATAATAATAATATGAATATTAAATAATAATTATAATGACAAGTAATAATAATGAATAATAATAATAATAATAGTATTTTGGATATTTTTAAATGATAGTTATAAATAAATAATATTAATAATCATAAATTAATAATAATACTAATAATTAATGATAATAATAATAATAATTTTGTATTATTTGTATTAATATATTAATACTTGATGATGATATATAACAACAATAATATCTAAGAAGTAAATTAATATTACTATTTTAATAATTAGATTTAATAATATTATAATATTTAGTAATAAAAATAATGATTGGTTTGGATTGCGAAAATTACATCATAAATCATTTTGACACAATTTGATTGGTTTATGGGCTAAAAGACATGGTTTTATTTGTGCTTTGACCTAAACCATGTTCCTCCTAATAATAATAGTAATAAGAATGAGTAAAACTATAATAAACAAAATAATATATAGAAACAAAAACAACAGCAACAACAATAGTAATAATAATAATAATAATAATAATAATAATAATAATAATACTTAATAGTAATGATATGAGAGGTGAAGATGAGAGAGAAAGCTAGAAAGAGAAAGAGAGGAAAAAGGCGATTAAAGTCCTCAAAGCCCCCCCATGAAACCCTAGTTCATCAGCAAAAAGCTTCTCAGTTCTATTCCTGCCATGGTACTTTCTGCAAATTATATAAAAATTCTAGTTACTTCTTCTTCTGTTGTCATCTCAATGGTACAATATTGATTTCGTGTTGGGTTTCCCACCCTAGCACCTTGCTTAAGGCTCTTGCAGTCGCGATTAATAGCAGTAATAATCTTCTTCTGCTCTATTTCTATAGGGTTAGTATTCAATTAGAGCTATTGTTGATAACCTCTAATGATGATTTCCAGGCTGGAAAATTTCTTTTCGCTGTAAATTTGAATGATCTAGGGTTTTCGCGAAGAATTGGGGCTTTTTATTGGAGGTGCTTTTTTTGGGAATTTAATGCTTGGCAGAGGAGTGGAGTGCAGAGTGAGTTTAAGAGGGTAATTTTTGTGCTGTCTTTCATTGTGGGTGGCTTCTTTCTCTTAAATCCTTTGGATTTTTGTTAGCTGTTCATCAAGGTTCCAGAAATTTTCGTCAGACCGAAACCCTAGCATTTATGGCGATGGTAAGTGACTCTAGTAAGATTGTTACGAAGCATGATTGCGTTGCCTGTGTGCATTTTATACATTATATAAGACAATTGAAGGTGTGTATTATTTCTTCATCTCACCTCTCTCTTTCTTCTTTCATTCTTGGTTTCAAATTTATCCTCTACTGGTTTTCATTTGTGTGCCTTCATCCTTTTAATTTTTCTCTGAAAATGAACTTTAAGGAAGCTATTCTAGAGTCAGGTCCCTCTAAGGAGAATGAGGCCCTGCCTCAGGATCCCTCTCGAGGTCTTGATGATAGTTCTTCCTCTAAGACTGCTACTAATGCTGTTTGTGGTATTGAGTTCGCCCCAGACCCTCCTTGTGATGCCTCATTCCCTGAGGCAATGGTTGTAGATGAGCTTGCTCAAGTTCAGCAAGATATTAGGGAGCTCTCTAAGGCATGTCTATTTGGTAAGATGTTGGGTGAACCCCTTGATGTGCGTACTGTTATATCCCGTACCAAATCTGAATGGAAGTTTGTGCATGGTGATATTGATTTTCTGGAAATGGGCAACCATTGGATTTTGCTTAAGTTTGCAAACCCTAATGACTTGGCCCTGGTATGGGCTGAGAGACCTTGGCATGTCCAAGGAGACCTTTTTGTGTTGCAGGCATGGCGACCAAATTTTGATCTATTCATGGAAGAGATTAAGTGGGTGGACCTTTGGGTTCGTATCCCTAGGTTTCCCACTGAACTCCTCAATTTTGATTCTCTTGCTAATCTATTTGCTGCTAACATTGTTGGAACGTTAATTAAGCTGGATGCTAATTCTCTGTTGCGTAACAAGATAAGATTTGCTAGGGCTTGTATTCGTGTTGATATCACTGAGCCATTACTTGAATATGCTGAATTATCTCGTGCTGGTGGTAAGAAATGTGGCTATATTATTTGGTATGAGGATTTTAGTACTGGATGCTCTTTTTGTGGCTTTGAGGAGCATACTATTGATAAATGCCCTCTTTTGCATGCTCCTAAAAAGGAGGTTACTGTGTCTTTGTTAAAAAGCCCTAAACAGAAGTATCTTGCTGAGATGATATCACTGGCAACTAGGCAAGATCATCTTGCTACCAGGGCTGTGGAAGCCAATGTGGTGCAAGCTAAGCCTAAGTCAGTGTTCAGAAACTCTGGGTCCCAGTCTGTCCATAGAAAGTTTGGTGGTTATGCTAAGTCTGTTGCTCATGTTTCTAAGAAAAAAGAAGTTGGTGTTGTGTTTAAGGAACCTGTGAGTTACCCTGATGTTCATGTGCATGGGAAGGGAAAGGGTAAGGCTATTGTGTTTGCTTCTGCCCCACAATTTGGTTGTAATTGTGATTCTGATGATGATTCTGAAAGAACGCCCCCCCCCTCCTATATTACCTTCCTCTGCTGGCTTCCAAGCAGCACTGGTAGACTATTCTTACGTCCAGGTAGGTGAGGGTGTAGGTAATATGCTTGCTCCAGCCAGGGCTGCTGACATAGAATTGTCTCCCACCCCTCTTCAAGTGTTCTACCCAGGTGAGTATATGCTTCGGAATCAAGTTGGTCCCCTCATTCATGTTGAGGATCAGTCTTATGAGTTTGGTTTGCTTGAGTCTGGTGTTGAGAATGAAACTCTGATCCTCCCTGATGAAGAGAAATCTGGTGATGCTATTCCTCATAATCATGAGGCATCCTTCCATTCTATTGACTCTGCCAGTTCTATTGTGAAGCATATTAATGCCCTGGGTGTCGAGCAGGCTATTCCTATGGAACCCACCTCCCTGTCAAGTGCTGCTAAGAGGAGGAAAAGTAATTGTGAGGAAGATTCGGCATCCTCAGTTCTGAAGAAACCAAAAGCGTAATGTTATGTGGTGCTTAAATTTTTTTTGTGAGATGGTAACAGTCAAGGGATTAGTTCTAAGGGCCTTTTGGCTTTATTGGGAGCAATTTGATATGTTTGCATTATTTGTAATCATCCTATTTTGTTTTGTAAATAGTCTAGGTGTTGTAATGCTCTGGGAAACTTCTCCTCTGCTGTGTTGGTTGTTTGTATGGCAGTGGAGGCTTAGTTTCTCTTATTCTGTTTCATGCCCCCCTTGCTCCATCTTGTTACCAGTTTTGAAGTAGTCCGGTTCAGTAGTGATGATAAAATTGGGACTATTTTCTATTTGCATGAGTGGTTAATTATTAGCTTCCGATTGAGGTTTGTTTTATTTCATATCTATCAATGGCTGCAGGTAAGGCTTTGGTGGGATTATTTTTCTAGGAGGTCTGGAAATTATTGTAGCTTATGTATGGCTGAAGCTTGGTTATGTAATATGGTTAGTGAGGTTGCTGTTGTTGTCATTTGTTGCATCCGTAATAAGCTCTTGCTAGCATTGATTTACTCATTAGTGATAGTAGTTAGTGCCTTAAAAAAATGTAGTTTTTTAGTGACTGCTGATGGAGTAAGGGTGCTATATTCTTTACTATTTTCTACTAATACGATATTATATGAATATTAGTTTTTGGAATATAAGAGGGTGTAGAAGGTATTTAGCTATGGAAGAAGTTAAAGATTTTTGTGGTGCTAATAATATTCACATTATGATGTTGTGTGAAACGAAGATGCAAACCCCTCCGGGGGAGGGTAGTATTCGTCGGTGTGGGTTTCAGTATTTTGATTATATCCCTTGCTTAGGTCTAGCAGGGGGGATATGGTTATTATGGAAAGATAATGCTTGCAATCCTTTTTCCCTAACAGTTATTTGTAAAAGTGATAGATTCTTGGCTTGTAATATTAATATTCTTTCGATGGATTGTAGTTTCATAGCAATCTTTATTTATGCTCCTCCTAATCAAGCTTTTAAACAGCAGTTTTGGGATGAGTTAATCCTTTATATTAAAACCTTATCTAATCCATTTATAATTTTAGGAGATTTCAATGAGCTAAGCTCACAATCTGATAAATTAGGAGGTGCTAATTTTAGATTCTCTAGACTTTCATTTATGAACTTACTATTCTCCTCGGTTGAATGTTGTGAACTCCCGTTTGAAGGTAGCTCATATACGTGGCGGAAAAAATCCCATGGTCCTAATAATATTTTGGAACGCTTAGATAAAGGGGTTGTGAGTCTTGATTGGTTAAGTCTCTTCCCAAAGTCTAAGATTTATAACCATAATTTTACTTCATCTGATCATTGTCAAGTTTCATTGGCTTTAAATATTAGTAAAGTAAGAAAAGCACCTCCATTTAGATTTAATAAGTTGTGGACTACTAGGAAGGATTTTGATTGTTTAATTAAAAAAGCATGGAGTACGCGATTTGCGGGATCTTATATGTTTTGTTTTACAAAGAAATGTAAGCTTCTTAAAGAAAGAGCTAAAGTATGGTCTGCAACTCGGTTTAGAAACATCTTTAGACAACTTAGGAATGTGGAAGTTAGACTAAAAGAGATCCAAAATGAATTAGTCCTTAAGGGTGATTGTCCAGTTCTTATTGCTCGACAAGAAAAATTCTTAATAAAACATGCCAAATTACTTCAATTCCAGGATATTCATTGGAAGGTTAAAGCTAAGTCAAATCATATTAAATTGAGTGATGCAAATACAAAGTACTACCACGCATGTGCCACTATTCGAACGAATCGTAATCTTATTAATTCCATTCAGGGTTCGCAGGGAGAAATTTTTACCCACCCAGCTCGAATTGAGGAATGTATCTCGAATGCCTTTAGAACACGATTCATGACTAATTCTCAATGTTCTTTTGACATAGATACTGATTTCAAAATTCTTGATGAAATTATTTCTGATGATGACAATGCTCTGCTATGTCGCGAAGTTACTTATGATGATGTTAAGGCTGCTACTTTTGATTTAGCACCTGACAAAGCACCTGGACCAGATGGTTTCCCCCCATTCTTTTTTCAAAAATATTGGGTCCTTGTTGGAAATTCGGTGGTGCGCGCTGTAAAAGCATTTTTCCACTCAGGTAATATGCTTAAAGAAATTAACCATACTTTTATTACTTTAATCCCAAAGACAGATAACCCTTCGAACCCAAATCACTTTAGACCCATAAGCTTGTGTTCTACAATTTATAAAATCATCTCTAAAATTATGGCAAATAGGCTAAAAGTTGTTATGGGTAAGATTATCCATCCATTGCAGGGGGCCTTTGTCCCAGAGAGACTAATTCAAGACAATGTGCTTCTGGCGCATGAAGTATTTCACTCTTTTAGAAATAAGAAAGGGGCGAAAGGGTGGCTGGCCATTAAGTTAGATATGGAGAAAGCATATGATCGTTTAGAATGGAAATTTATATTTGCTACTTTAGAGAAATTAGGTTTCTGCGATCGGTGGATTTGCTGGGTAAAACAATGTATAACAACGGTGTCTTTTTCGGTTCTAGTTAATGGGATCCCAGGGGAGTCCTTTATTCCTCAGAGGGGTATCCGTCAAGGGGACCCGCTATCTCCGTATATTTTTATCTTATGCGCCGAAATTTTAGCTCGCAATTTACAGGAAGCTAGTGTTGCAGGAAGTAGATCAATTGGGGTGACATTGGGACATTCGAAAATTAAGATCCCTTTTTTAACTTTTGCAGATGACACGATGATTTTTGCTAAAGCTTCAGAAGATAGTTGTCATACGATTAGACAGATTCTAGATAAGTACTGTGCAATGTCGGGGCAGTTAGTCAATTTTCACAAGTCTGCTTTCCAGTGTACCCAGAATGTATCAGACGCTTTTTCTATAAATTTCTCGGCAATACTTCAAATGGAAAAATCTTTTTCCCTAGGCAAATATTTGGGCTGCCCTATCATCGACTCTAAGGTTACAAACATAACTTTTGCTGATATCCAAGAAAAAGTCTCGTCACAGCAGACTAAATGGAGAGCAAATTCTCTATCACAAGCAGGGAGGACAATCTTAATTCAATCCAATTTAGCAACTAAGGCAAATTACCAAATGCAGAGTTTCTCGCTCCCACCAGCAGTTCTCTCTTCTCTTGATAAGTGTTATAGGAATTTTTTCTGGAACAAAGATCCTGGTGCAAAATCCCCAAATTTAATTGGGTGGGATAAGATTTGCTATCCTAAGAAATTCGGTGGTCTCGGCTTGAGAAAAGCTAAGACAAATAATGTAGCTCTATAGTTTAAACTTCTTTGGAAAATCTTAGTTTCTCCGGAAAATTTGTGGGTAAAATTAGTGGAAAGAAAATTTCTTAAAGGCGAGGATTTATTCCAGTATAAAGTAAAGGCTAATGTTTCGTGGCAATGGAGAAAATTAATGGCGCTACGGGGCATGTTTAAAAAGGGTTTGAGATGGATTGTTGGGAATGGTGAAAAGATTTCCTTTTGGTATGATATTTGGTTATTTGATTACCCTTTGTCTGATATTTGTGCAGTTCCCGCAGGATCTGAACAGGTTACAGTTGCTTTCTTTATTTTTAATGGTGGACAATGGAATAGTAATCTTCTTAGACGCTATGTGCCCATGGAAATCTGTGTAACTATTGAAAAATTCTTTCTGCCTAGTAATAGTATGGTTGATACCAGGATATGAAGGTTGTCCCCAGATGGTATCTATTCTGTTAAATCAGGGGTTAATTTACTTCAAGGCCTCAACTCAAGCCAAGTGGAGCCGTTTGCTTTTCATTGGCTTTGGAAGCTAAAAGTTCCCCCTAAGATTAAATTTTTCCTTTGGAAGATCTTCCATAATGGTCTACCTACCAAGAAGAGATTAGAACTTAGCCATGTTTTTCTCCCTTTGGAATGTATCTTTTGCAAATTCCATACAGAAGATATTGCACACCTCTTTTATTGTTGTCCTTTTGCTATAGATGTCTTCTCTGATCTCCAGTCAATGCTTCAGTGGAGCCCTCCTCCTATTATTGGGCAGAATGAGAGTTTCCTTGACTTTATACTACGATTAAAAAATTCTCTCTCAACCTTTCAATTTGATAATTCTGTTATTGCTTGGTGGTTTATTTGGTATATTCGGAATGGGGCTATTTTTAGGCAGGAGAGTTGCTCCCCTAGAAAAGCTAGTATGATGATAAAAAACTATGTGTCAAATCTGCGTTCTGAAAATAATATGTCTTCTGACCTTGAGTCGCAGTTAAATCCTGTGTCTACGCCCCGTCAGAAATCGATGATGCGAACCAATGCCGCTTGGTCTCCCCCTCCCCGGGGGTTTTATAAGCTGAATTTTGATGGGTCTAAACTCTCCAATGGTCAAGCGGCCTTTGGGTTTGTCATTCGTGATGAGGAAGGAAAAATTATGCTGTGTGGGGCTGGAAGTCTTGATAATTCAGATTCCATTCTGTTGGCGGAGGCCAAGGGGTTGCAGGAAGGTATTAGAGGAGCTAAGTCCCTGGGCATTTCAAATATTATTGTTGAAGGTGATAACATGGTTGTCATCAATTCAATTAGAAAACTGTGGAAAATTCCTTGGATGATCAAGTCCATTATTTTAGATACGGAACAGGAACTTGCTAATTTTGATGAGGTTCACATTTATCATGTTTTCAGGGAAGCAAATATGACTGCGGACTGGATGGCGCATCGTGGACAAGTGACGACCCTCACCACCTACTGGTTTGATGTTCCTGATTTATCCTTTGCTTTAATCATCCGTAAGGATGCTTTAGGGTGGCCCAAATCTTGGAACCCACCTTAGTATTTCCTTTCCTTTAAAAAAAAAAATTGATATAAAAAAATAATAATAATAATTAATAGTAATGATATAAAAATAAATAATAATAGTAATAATAATAGTAATAATAATAACAGTAATTAGTAAAATAAATTATACCAACATAATAATAATATTTAACAAAATGGTTATAAAAGAATGGAGCTGAACTGAGCTGAACTGAACTGATTGGAGCTGAACTGAACTGAACTGAACTGAAAATAAGCTGGGGAGAACATGCCCATAGTTTCTAAATGATATGAGGATTATTTAGAAATGATGTAGTTTCTACATGATATATTGAGTTTTTGCATGATATTGCAGCAATATAAATAATGATATAATGGATTCTTCTGAAATGATATAAGCTTCTGGCTTAGAAATGATTGGTAACTCGCTGATGGGTATTGACAGGCGTGAGTAGCGAAGTGTATCTGCTTATCAAATGTTTTAAAATTAAGGAAGTATATTTAATTCCCAATTTTTTCACATTTTCTCTCCTACCTTTCTTTATTCTCTTTCCTTATAAATTTCCGCACTCCTCCCATAATATATTCAACCCCATTTTAAAGATAAGATTTAGCCATTTGGAAGCATAACTAAATCTAGAATTATTGCTTCCCAGTTCATTTAGCTTAGATGCAAATCGAGCAAGGTAATCCAAAAATAGCTGAGACTGAAGAGAGCAGGAAAGGTATGAGAGTGAAAACATGAGAAAGTCAAGAAATTATGTTCCTTTAAAATTCTCGTGATTGGAAAGTGCTTGGTCAATGCTTAAAAAATACTCAAACCTTTTTTTTTAGGGGAAAGAGAAGTGCATTAATCAAAGGGACAAGGTGTCCATAAGTACATAAGGTGCTACAACACTAGGATAGTGGTGCTCCCAACATTGTTCAACACCAAAAGACACAACTCTAGCAAGGTTATGACCAACAGTATTCCCATCCCTTTTAACATGAGAAAAAGAAACAGAAGAGAAAGCATTACACATAGCAAGAATGTCTCCAAGTATTGCATCCAAATCAGAGAAAAAAATTGCTGCTTTTGTTAATCTTCTCGTGGCTACTAGAGAGTCGGACTCGAAGATCACATCACCATATCCATGAGCTTTGGCTAAGCGGGTTGCCATATAAATGGCCTTGCATTCAACTACCTCAGGAGGCCAGTAGGCACACACACGTCTAGTTGCAGCAAAACACACCTTACCTTCCGAGTTGCGGGCTATCACTCCAATTCCCACCACCCTTCCTCGGCCAAACTTGCATCCGTGTTCAATTTAATAGCACATGCAGAGGGAGCATGCCATTGGCTTGGGCTCGGAGCCACGGGGGAACGCACTCCTCCATAAATCCTCACAGCATAGTTATTAAAATCATCAAATTGTCTCATAATTCTCTGGCCCACAACAGTGGCAGGGTGGCTTGTATGCTCAAAGACTTTCCTGTTTCTCTTAACCCAGACATTCCATAGGATATAACAACCCTTTTAAACCACATTTGCATCCATCTCACTGCAACTGACGAGGGTATCACACATGGCTTCATCTTCCACCCCTGGCACTAACATATAACTGCCTGACTCTTCCCACAATTTTAGCGACATCGGGCAGCGATAGAATAAATGGAATTGCGTTTCATCCTCTCTGGCACAACAGGGGCAACATGTTTCGTCGATGAAGTGACGTCTCTTAAGCATATCCCTTACCGGGAGTGAATTTGTGCAAGCACGCCACAGGAAATGACGTACCTTAGGCAACACATTTAAGCTCCATAAAATATTCCACACTCTATGAAAGTCATCCAGGTTTCCCCCTTTTCCCAACATATAAGCAGTTTTCACCGAATAAGTGCCATCCTTAGAGTACGCCCAAGTTAAATCGTCCTGTAAACATCTCGTGCTTAAAGGGATAGCCATAATACAATGTTGGTTACGTTCATTAAAGTTGCTCTCAATAAGATCCACATTCCACTCCTTCCGTTCAACATCCATTAAATCTCCCACCACTTCTAATCCCTCCACTCGAGCACTCTTGATGAATCTACCTTTTTCATCCCCCACCCATGGGGAACTCCATATGTAACAGCCCGCACTTCCGAGCTGCTAGCTAAACATACTTAAGATTCACTAATTACAATCAACGCTTAATAAACCTCGAATTAATAATTACTCGCAGCGGAACATAAACCTTAAAGCGATCCTGGACCTGTGGGTTATGGGCCCACCACAGTCATCCTCAAAACCAAATAACATATTACATAATACCTTGCTCGACTTCCAAAATAATATAATACTTAAATATCAAATGAGAACTTAATACAACAACTTATATTCTAAATATAACTAAGAATCACTAATTTAATTTCCAATTCAATAATCAACTCTTTACTTTCGATCCACTATGAGCTCCCAATACAAACCTGCAAATTACAGAAGAAAATACAAAACAAAAACAAAACTAAAATGAGCGAAAAACTCAGTAACTTTACTTCAGCCCGTCAAAACGGTTTTGATTCGTAAACATTTTTCATATCAGAAACAACTTGATAATTGTTCGGAAATAATTCATCTTTTAAATATATCGCTGGCATAGCTTAATCACATTACATAAATCGTTGGCAAGTACAGGCTTATAACATAACTTAACATAATATTCGACCTTATCTGGTCTTACTCATATACAAATCATTTTACTCCACCTGTACCTTGCCCACTATTCATCTCAGTTCATAAACTAAGCCAGCTAAAACCATTTCGAAAACATTTTCTCATTATCATACTCAAATCACATTTCTAGAATACTTTATAGTTTCCGAACAATTCCAATAACATAACAAAAGTACTATTCTTTCATAACCATCAAATATCAATTCACAATTAACTTATAAATATGCACTATAACCATGGCCATGACTATAAACGATATATGATTTCTAAAATTCGATATAACGCATACACGGGAATTTAAATAAATTTTGCTGAACATAAAGGTTACCTCGATACGATAATCACTTCAAGATAAACCAAATACAATTATATGCAACCTCCAAGAATCATAACATTGACCTCCATCTTAGCTTGAATTATATACTTCTCCAAAGCATTCTCTAAAATTCACCTCACAACAATAAAAACAATTAACATCCTCACTACAACTTAGATAAAGAAATTAACTTTCTCACAACTTCTTACTCTTCATGAACTACCCACAAACCCATTATATGCAAACCATATTACTAATTTAACTCACATCATCAATCTTACATTTTAACTCTAATCAATCTCAAGACCGATTCATAGAGAGAACAAAATAGTTTATTAAAAATCAGCTTTGTAAACTAACTTTAAAGAAAATCAATACATCTTATAACCTTAAATCCATTAGGTAGAGGGTAAGGATTCAATATATAATTTTAATAAACTCTTACCATAGCTAATTTTGCTAATAATAAAAAGCTTGAGAACTGAATTTATTTGTGAAATCAGAAAATAAAATTCATTTACATCTAGCATTCGAATCTTAGAATGAAAGAAGAGGAGGAAGATAGATTAAGTTATACCTCCACAAAAGAATGAAGAAAATGATGGTTGCAAGCACCAACAACAACCACCCATAAATCACACACACGGAACAACACTACGGCAATAACAAACATACAGTAGCAACAACGCATCCAGAAGTTCAGCAGCAACAACAAACTTGCAAAGCCTATAACTTATAGCTCCGAACTCCGAATGAAGAAATTTTTGAGCCTAAATTCAATAACTCGAAAAGATCTACAACTTTGATGAAGCAACAAAGAACAAAACTGGACTGCATGCCGTAGATAATTGAGGCAGAATATTGTAAAAAAAACAGGGGATGAGATGAGGATTTCTGGAGTTTTCTAGTTTTTCTCTGATTGAGCTAATATTAAGGTTTGGTAAAAACTTATGGAGGAGATTTGTTTGATGAATTAAGGAAATTGTGACAGCTCATGGCTTTAGATGAGTTGGTCTTTGGCTTAGCAAGACACGATTGAGAGGGGAGAAGAAATGAGAGTTTAAAACTCTTATAAAATTTGACACCTTAGCTACATAGAGATATGTATTTAAACTTTTTTTTTTTCTAAAATAAGAATACTAATCATAAAATCATATAAACAAATACCATGTCAAATAGTGTTTTTCTTTTATCTTAAGACACTAAATCTTATTAACAAACCTCGTCAACTAGACGCAATTATTATAATTAAGCTAAAATACATAATTAGCATCTAATTAAACCTGCTTAAAAATAAGGGCTGTTACACCATATATCAATTTTCGTACCATCTCCAGCCCTCCAAATCAAACCTTCCAATACCAAACTCTTCGCGCCCCAAATACTTCGCCACGAGTAGCTATGCGAATAACCTAACCGCGCTTGACAAACATCACCATGAGGATAGTACTTGGCACTCATTACCCTACTCAAAAGAGAATTTTTATAATGTAGTAACCGCCAAACTTGTTTACCCAATAGAGCATCATTAAAGACCGCGAGATCCTTAAATCCCATACCCCTCATACACTTGGGTTTACACATTTTCTCCCAACTTAGCCAATGCATTTTCCGTTCATCCCCTTTCCCTCCCCATCAAAATCGAGCCATAGCAGAATGGATTTCTTGAATAACAGCAACGGGAATCTTGTAAACGCCCATCAGATATGTAGGCAATGCTTGGATTACAACTTTGATAAGAACCTCTTTCCCAGCTCGTGATAACAACTTTTCTTTCCAACCCCTCAACTTCTTCCACATTCTATCTAAGAGATCCCGAAAAATCACTTTCTTAGATCTCCCACCAATAGATGGAATACCAAGATACTTCTAAATAATCCTCATATCAAGCTTTATAACCTGATAAAATGTAGGTTGTTAAACAAAATATAATTTACACTAATATATTAAAAGACTTGGATGACAACATATCATAATTTTTTTAATTAAAATTTTAAAGGTTGCGGTTATTGACCGCATCTCTTGAAAGTTGTTAAGGGCAAATTCTTGGTCAATGCTCAAACACGAGTTGACATCTAGGTTTGCCCAAACACGAGTTGACATCCCATTGCCAATCACGCGTCGAGCTCTAAATTTAATGATTTTTCTTGCTTCACAAATGGACCTCCATGTATACCTCGCCCCCAATCATCTTTTCTTCAAAAACAAATTATTTTTGGAAAATACTTCCTCTTAGAACTCAAGTCACAAGAGCTTTCTCATCCGTGAGAATGCGTCACCGCTATTTTTGCTAGAAGAGCCTTGTTGAAACTTTCAAGGCCCCTCAATCCCATCCCTCCCACTTCTTTGTCCTACATAAGTTGTCCCATGAGGCCCAAGGTGTTGAACCTTAATTTTGATAATGACAAAGGAACAAAAACACAAACTAAGTAATGAAACAATAAGTTATTAAGTGAAAGAATTTTTCGCAAGGTATCAGTGAAAAGAGCAGAGAGAATACTAAGTTAGAAGAAGAAATCAAGTTTGAATTTTGAATACTAAGTGAAGATGCTCAATGAACTAATACATGAGAAGTGTTGGAACTAGAAAACCAAAGAAAGACTTTTTGTTTCTAGTTCAAATGTAAAGGAACGAGCAAGATTTGGTTAGGAACTATGGCAATTCAAAATAAGAATGAGTGTTTGTTCCTCTGTAAAGAACAAACAAAGTGGCATTGTTATATTGAGTTAAAGGACCTAACTATTTTAAAAGGAACCAGACATAGGTTGAAGAAGTAGAACGGTTAATTAATGACGTTTGAGTGATTTTACCCTTAATAATTGATAAGTCGGTTTTTAGTTGCATATAGATAGGTATTAAGTGTAACACCCCCAAATTTGTCTCTTTTTGAAGAATATATTTTAATATAAAACACTTGAGAAACTTGAGAGTATTACCGCCACGTGATAACGTTAAAGGCTAAAACTACTAACTACTAATTTAACAATGCAGCGGAATTAATAATAATAACTTCTCTTTATTGAATAAATAAAAATCATTGTTTCTACTATGACAAAAAGGAAATATAAAAATAATAACTACTAAACTAAGCTATGTATTACTCCTCACTTGCTCCCCCATACGGAGTATGCATCAATCAACCTGTAAAATCTGCTCACCAAAGGGGTCATCATAAGGACAAAGCCATAAAACAAACAAACAAAATGCGTGTCAGTAAAAATACTGAGTCCATGTATATGCGGAAATTTAAATACTTTATTAAACATTCAAAATATTCATATAAACCTTCCTTGGGTACTTGTAATAACTTGTACAATATAAAGTATATAACTTTAATAAAACTCCTTTTCCTTGCCTAGGTACCTTTCCTAAAGAGTGCACACCCCCCAAGTTTAGTATTCCTTAATGAGTCTATTACGAGGGGAATTACCTTGTCCACATGACTTATATACAAAAAGTACATGGGTAAATAATATAATAGCTACCGTTCTTGCTAATAAATAATAATCCGTGGCCTCTTTATAATTGTGTTCATAAAAGATCAAATATCTAATTAAAATCTTTCTGAAATAATCCTCCTTTATAAGAATAGTAATTCTTTTATAAAACTTTAGCCATATAAAGGCATAATATAAATAACTTGTTCATAAAAATTCTTAGAAGTAATAGCATTAAAAGCAACTATTATATGACCAAATTAATATAGTAAAAACAAAACCATGCTGTTGTGCTATAATTATATCTCGTAACAAATTGTCTACTGAATAATATATGACTGCTATAGCATGACAAAATATGTAAGTTGCAGATTAAAGCAGCATGGCAAAACTTAAAAGTTGTAGATCATAATTCGAATTTGCCACTACATAGATTTCAAAGAATGCGCAATTTAATAAATTGTAATCGAATAACAACATACTCCAATCCTACTGTTTAGTTGGTGGTTACTTGAGAGTTTCAAAAATTGAGAACTACTATAAATTAATAGCATGGTGGTGGCAAGTTCCTAAAGCAAGCCTACGTTAAGCAGCGTTATCAATAATGATAATGGATGGTACTTAATATGCAAGTACGACAAACATCACCCACTACTTGAACATGTATATATTTAAATCAATGATAAGCTTGACAGTATAATACCAATCATGAATCTAAGACGTTTCTAAACAAGATTATATTGAACTCACGAAAACATGATTCCAAATCCAAAATAACAAACCTAGAAATATGATACTACATATGAAAAATAAGATATAAATATCTACATATACACACACCTTGAATAATAATAATTATTAGGGAGGAAGAGAAAGGTAGGCTAAAAGAGAGAGATAATTTAAACTTGAGAAAAGAGATTTATTTCTCAAATTTAGTGTGAAGAATATGAAGGGTAGAGACCCCTATTTATAATAGCTGGAAAAGTAGAATCGAAAAAGGATTAGAAAACTAAAAGATAGATTTTTGAGAAAAGATAATTAATTTTAGCTAGGATACACTATCTTTTTATGATCATATAGCTAGAATAGAGGAATATTCCATAAGATAAATAGTATACATGCTAATTATCCAAAAGATAAAACAAACAAATTAATCAATTTGGATACAAACTCACTAGCGTGAGTTTGCACCAAAATTGGTTACTTTAGATTTTTTATTTTATTTTATTTTAAATCTTTTGTAAATCCTTTTTGAATTTTTTTCCTTTTAAAATATTTTTAATTTTATTAACCAATTACTTGGATTAGATTTGTGAGCTTAGGCCCAATAATTAATTTGGGGTAGAGTCTATTTGAAAAATCCATAATTTAATATAAAAGCCTATTTAAAACCTTTATAATTAATAATAAACCTCTTTAATAAGTAAAACCCTTTTAAAATTTATAATTAATAACTTACTAATAATACGGAGTATTACAGACTACCCCCCTTAAAAGAAGTTTCGTCCTCGAAACTTAAAGCAAGCAAATAAGAAATAAAGCATGTAATAAAGCATGTAATTCACATGTTCCACAAACTTTATATAGAAATAAGTTGGCTCACATAATAACTCATAAAATATGACAAATAAATAGGGTTCTAAGCCAAACGCGCGAAACTCTATCGCATTCTACCCCTCTTAAAAGGAGTTACGCCTCCGTAACTCTACTACTAACCTTTGCAAACAACTCTGGATATTTCTTTCGCATCTCAGCCTCTGCTTCCCATGTTGCTCCTTCAGACTTCTGATTAGACCGGAGCACCTTAACGATTTTAACATCCTTATTCCAGGTACTTCTAACCTTACTGTCTAAAATCTTAATAGGCCTTTCTTCATAAGACAAGTTCTCATCAATTTGAACTGTTTCAGGTTGCAACACATGCGATTTATCTGGGATAAATCGTCTCAACTGAGATATATGGAACACATTATGAACACGGCTTAATTTAGTGGGTAGGGCTAGTCTATAGGCCACTTTTCCAACTCTATCCAATATCTCATATGGGCCTGCTATAAACTTAGGGCTGAGCTTCCTTTTCTTCCCGAACCTCATCACACCCTTCATTGGTGACACTTTCAAGAGCACTTTTTCGCCCACTTCATATTCTTCTTCCCTACACTTCAGATCAGCGTAGCTTTTCTGACGATCTTGGGTTGCCTTAATCTTTCCTTGGATCATCTTAACTTGTTGCACGGTCTCTTCAATAAATTGAGGCCAAGTACAACTGTTTCATTTATATCGTTCCAACATAACGGGCTTCTACATTTCCTACCATACAAAGCCTCGATTGGTGCCATGCCTATACTTGAATGATAACTGTTGTTATAGGAGAACTCTATCAAATCTAGATGATCTTCCCATGAACCCTAATATTCCATGACACAAGCTCTTAACATATCTTTTGAGGTTTGGATGGTCCTTTTAGTCTGACCATCGGTGGCTGGGTGACACTACAAGAAAATTCGCCTAGAGAGACAACACCTTGATGCAACCAATTTTTTGTAGCCTCTAAAAGTGTTTTTTTAGCA
The DNA here is from genome assembly GCF_026745355.1 of Beta vulgaris subsp. vulgaris. Classification (NCBI taxonomy): domain Eukaryota; kingdom Viridiplantae; phylum Streptophyta; class Magnoliopsida; order Caryophyllales; family Amaranthaceae; genus Beta; species Beta vulgaris. The sequence goes on from NC_079209.1 coordinate 15,819,428, forward strand.
TTAGTCAATTTTGGTTGCCTCTAAAAGTTGTTTTTAGCAACAATAAATTTTAGGTTGCTCCTAAAAGTACTTTTTAGCATCAATGAAATAATGGTTGCCTCTAAAACTATTTTTTTAGCATCACGAAAATTTATGTTGTCTCTAAAAGTACTTATTAGCATCAATAAAATAATGATTGCCTCTAAAACTTTTTTTTTGCATTAGGAAAATTTATGTTGCCCCTAAAAGTAGCTTTAGTATTAATGAAATAATAGTTGCCTCTAAATAGTATTTATGTTGCACATCAGTGAAATTTAGGTTGCCTCTAAAACATCTTTTTAGCAATAGTAAAATCTAGTTGCCCCTAAAAGGAACTTTTAGTATTCATGAAATTCATATCACCCCTAAATGTTTTCTTTAACATCAATTGAATTATGATTCCCTCTGAATGCTCTTTTAAGCATTATTGAAATCGATGCGATCCTTAAAAGCTCATCCATTACCACAAAATCACCTTTGGAAGTAGCCTCCATATTTTCTTTAGTGTCGCGTAAGAGGTTATTATGTAACTACCGACTCTAAATTAGTTGGAGTTTTAGAGTCGCCCCTTTGAGGCAACACATATGTTATTATGCAAGTGACCTATTATCTAAGAGGCGACACGAAAAATATATTTGAAATCTGAACCAATTAACTTAGCTAACTGATATGATTTTCAACTATATATAGTTGGATCAGTTAAGTATAAATTTGGAAAAAGAAAACTCTAGCCAAACTAATTGATTCGATTTTCTTGGTGTAACCAGATTAGTTAGTAATATTTTGAAAATAATATTAACCTCCTTAATCCTATCGAAAGAGGTTTTCGAAAATGAAAGGAGTATTACTATATAGTGAATAGACTATTACTTTTTTCTCTAATCATTTTCAGAAAATCTGAATAATTTACTTAACTTAGCATTAGAATACAATATATTAAGGAAATCTATGATGGAAATGTAGCAAATATGAAAATAAGATCCAAAACTTATGATATTTGACATGGAAAATGGAAATATAAAAATAATAACTACTAAACTAAGCTATGTATTACTCCTCACTAGCTCCCCAATACGGAGTATGCATCAATCAACCTGTAAAATCTGCTCACGAAAGGGGTCATCACATGGACAAAGCCATAAAACAAACAAACAAAATGCGTGTCAGTAAAAATACTAAGTCCATGTATATGCGGAAATTTAAATACTTTATTAAACATACAAAATATTCATATAAACCTTCCTTGGTTACTTGTAATAACTTGTATAATATAAAATATATAACTTTAATAAAACTCCTTTTCCTTGCCTAGGTACCTTTCCTAAAGAGTGCACACCCCCCAAGTTTAGTATTCCTTAATGAATCTGTTACGAGGGGAACTACCTTGTCCACATGACTTATACAAAAAGTACATGGGTAAATAATATAATAGCTACCGTTCTTGCTAATAAATAACAACCAGTGGTCTCTTTATAATTGTGATTATAAAAGATCATATATCTAATTAAAATCTTTCAGAAATAATCCTCCTTTATAAGAATAGTAATTCTTTTATAAAACTTTAGCCATATAAAGACATAATATAAATAACTTGTTCATAAAAATTCTTAGAAGTAATAGCATTAAAAGCAACTATTATATGACCAAATTAATATAGTAAAAACAAAACCATGCTGTTGTGCTATAATTATATCTCGTAACAATTTGTCTACTGAATAATATATGACTGCTATAGCAGGACAAAATATGTAAGTTGCAGATTAAATCAGCATGGCAAAACTTAAAAGTTGTAGATCATAATTCGAATTTGCCGCTACTTAGATTTCAAAGAATGCGCAATTTAATGAATTGTAATCGAATAACAATGTACTCCAATCCTACTGTTTAGTTGGTGATTACTTGAGAGTTTCAAAAATTGAGAACTACTATAAATTAATCGCATGGTGGTGGTAAGTTCCTAAAGCAAGCCCACGTTAAGCATAGTTATCAATAATGATAATGGATGGTACTTAATATGCAAGTACGACAAACATCACCCACTACTTGAACATGTATATATTTAAATCAATGATAAGCTTGACAATATAATACCAATCATGGATCTAAGACGTTTCTAAACAAGATTATATTCAACTCACGAAAACATGATTCTAAATCCAAAATAACAAACCTAGAAATATGATACTACATATGAAAAACAAGATTTAAAGATCTACATATACACGCACCTTGAATAATGATAATTACTAGGGAGGAAGAGAAAGGTAAGCTAAAAGAGAGAGAGAGTTTAAACTTGAGAAAAGAGATTTATTTCTCAAATTTGGTGTGAAGAATATGATGGGTAGATACCCCTATTTATACTAGTTGGAAAAGTAAAATCGGAAAATGATTAGGAAACTAAAAGATAGATTTTTGAGAAAAGATAATTAATTTTAGCTAGGATACACTATCTTTTTATGATCATATAGCTAGAATAGAGGAATATTCCATAAGATAAATAGTGTAGATGCTAATTATTCAAAAGATAAAACAAACAAATTAACCAATTTGGATACAAACTCACTGGCGTGAGTTTGCACCGAAACTGGTTACTTTAGATTTTTTTAAAAAAATATTTTGTAAATTCTTTTTGAATTTTTTTTCCTTTTAAAATATTTTTAATTTTACTAACCAATTACTTGGATTAGATTTGTGAACTTAGGCCCAATACTTAATTTGGGCTAGAGTCTATTTGAAAAACCCATAATTTAATATACAAGTCTATTTAAAACCTTTATAATTAATAATAAACCTCTTTAATAAGTAAAACCCTTTTAGAATTTATAATCAATAACTTACTAAAAATACGGAGTATTACATTAAGTCTCATTTTCATGAAGATTTTGGTGCATCTTAGGTCTAATTACATGATTTGGGTATTCTTTTGAACCATTGTGTTATTTCGAGATACTTTTGGCTCTTCTATGTGATTTTCAGGTTCCTGAGCCCAATTGTGACTAAGTGAAGCTAATATGGTTCGTACATGGTCTACTTGGCGGTTTTCGAATGTGAGAAGATGTGTTTGAGTGCTTTGGAGTTGAAGGAACGATGATATTGAATATTATTTCTTTGCGGGACCAAGTAGAATCTCGCTTGCCCACGCACCCAGGCGCACGCCCAAGCGAGATCCCGCTTGCCCGTGCACAATTGCAAATCAAAGCTTCAAAAACTTCTGTTTCGCACAAGTGCAACTTCTCGCTCGACCGTGCGCACTGTTGCCCGACTATTTTCGCGACTTTTAATTATTTCTTTTTTTTGTTAATGTAAACAATATTAGGTTTTATTAAACATACTTTATTTTTGGGACTTTTTCATTATTGGAGAATAGATTTTTACTTTTTAGAGAGCTTTTGAGAGGAAACTCCATTATTGAACCTTGAATTCTACAAGTTTGATCCATTCAAGTAAAGACTAAGTTTTTCTAATCTCTTCTTTCCCTTTATTACTATTATGTCTTTCAAGTTATTTATTAATTGCTTTGTTATTTCAATTATGAGTGAGTAGTTTTATAATGTAGGGTTAAGTTCAACCCTAGCAATGATTAATACATGAATCCTTCCCATAATCCCAATTTGATGTGATTAATTGTTCTTTCTTGATTAAATTGTTCTTATTTTCATTATCATACTAGGGTTAGAAGATTTTGAATTGATTCCTTATGTCTTGTTTTCAATGGGAATGGAATCTAGATGGATTTGTTGGTTTAATCAAGAGTATGAATATCTTTATGGGAATAAGTAGATAGGATTACTAGGAATTTATTTGTGATGCCATGTTTAATGTCTCTTTCTTGCATGATTCCATGGGTATTAGGTTTGATTGCTTGTTTAGAGTAGCCATTGGTACTCGGGAGAGATCTTTGGTAGTTATAGAGTGCATTACTCCTTTAAGTGAAGTTGAAAGGAATAACTGTTAAGGGAACAATTGTTCAGGAACTTGAGTTTAGGAATTCAAGGCGTGGCCCGTGAGTAGAATTAGGTTGTCACAAAGTTGTTTGGCCTAATTAGTGAAAGTGTTGTGTTAAAAATCCGTAGTGGTCGAGGTTCTTTCTTCTTGTTGGAACCAAGAAGTTTTTTCTCGTAAAAATCCCTTGTGTTCCTTTGCTTTGTTTCTTTTCTTAAGTTTTATAATTTTGCAAAAGGTTACGTTTATTTCTAAACATACAATTTACCCCCCTCTTGTAGTGTTACTAGTGAAAGAAAAAGTATCCGAGCCAAAACTCACGAAAGTAGGAACAATGAACAATGAACACCATCGAGAAAATTCAGAAAGGTTACTCGATGCAAAGGCCTTCTATCACTAGTGGAAAAAACCTTATATATCACTTTGTACTGAATGCAGTTTTACAAAAACCGCATCCGAAAATGAACAAAAAAAATGCGAGGGAAGCTAGTAAAGAAAAGCGGGTGCGGTCCAAAAAAACTGCATCAGATTTATTAGGGGATGCGGTTTTTTTCAAACCTGATGCGGTTCATAGGATCGCATCCGCTTTTCTGTTTAATGACTACCTTCCCTCCCACCAAAAATCCCGCGTCCAAAATATTTCTTCACAAAATCCTTCGACCCACAAAACCCTTCACCCAACTGCGACTCCCACTACCACTGCGACTGCCCCACCACTGCTCACGCCGGCGACTTGTGCACCACCACCAACGTCGGAGACTTGTGCACCACCACCAACGCCGGAGACTGCGCCAGCTTCACACCTCAGTCTTGCGCACCATCACCACCACTTTCGCGCCACTAGTGCCGTGCCACCACTGCTTCTCCCTAGCTTCGTTCCTCCTCCTCCCCTCCCTAAACAACTACATTACCACCTTTTCCTAGATATAGGTAACTAAAATTTCGTACCTTTTATTTTAATTCATTGTAATTTGATGAATAATTGTCAGTGGAATTATGTTGTATAATAGTTTAAGGGTTTACATTTTATTCATTTGAGTTAAGTTGAGTTTAGTTTAGTTTAGTTTAGTTTATTTTCGTTTAGTTTAGTTTAGTTTAGTTTAGTTTAGTTTAATTTAGTTTAGTTTGGTAATTTATACTAATTTGAACTTTAAACTTTGTTGTTGATTATTGAAGCTAGCTAGTGATGGAGTGCTAGTGACGGAGTGTTGAGTTCCATTTCCCTATTTACAACCTTGATATTGGTATGTTATCGCTAATACTTAACTTTCTTTAATTTCATATATTAGTAAATTGGTTTATATGTGCAAATATGTATATATGTATCGTTGAATTAGGATTAGATGTAAAATGCTTTGTTGTTCAAAACCTATGTATATATGCATCATCATATCATATGCCTAGATACCCGTTCGAGACTTACTTATTAGGAGTAAGTCTTGAACAGTCCCCGGTTTGGGACTGTTCATAAATGTTTAATCTCACTTAGGTGGTGAATGTATGTCTTTATTTCGATTCTATAGAGGAAAAACTTGGCTCGTCGTTTCCCTACTTTTGTTCTCTAGGTACATATGTAGATATAAGTAACTATATATCTACATCGCGTACATGAAGAACTATAGGGAAATGCTGCCGGATTTTCCGTAGAGTCGAAAAAAACACATAAATTCACTAGTGAGATTAGACATCTAAGGATGGGTTAGGTTGGAGTGATAAGGACTCTTGGAAAGCATGCCTAATTTCATTGAATGTATATAATTCATATATAAACTATAATCATGTAGTTAAGTTCGTTACTGACATGATGTACTTGTTGCTTGTGTGTAATTAGAGGTGTGATTGAAATGAATCGTGCATGGATGTAGTAGTCGTGACACGAGAGAATTCGTGGATGGGGTATTTGAATTTTGTGATGCTGCATTAAGTTATCAGGCTGCAACAGGAACTGAGGGGTTTTATTATCCTTGTGTTGATTGTGGCAATGTGGGGATGGTTAGTAACATTCAAAAGAGGGACACTAAGAAAAGAAAGAAAAAAGAGAAAGTGTCTGGCAAAGGAAAAGGAAAGGGAAAAAAAGAGGAAATTCAAGAAGGGTCGGCTGATGATAGGAACTATTTGCCTCCGGCTTGCTACACTCTATCTAGAGCTGAGAAACGGCTTTTTTGCGAGTCTCTGTACAAAATTAAGGCTCCATCAGGATACTCATAGAACATGAAAAGATTTGTTACCTTAGACGGTGAGTTGAAGCTATCGAGTATGAAGTCTCACGATTGTCATGTAAGCAAGTATTCTTACCGATTGCAATTCGAGGGATATTGCCGAAACACGTGAGACATACCATAACAGAGTTGTGTTCCTTTTTCAATACTATATGTAGCAAAATGTTACAACTGTCGAATCTTGATGCTCTCCAGGCTGGCGTGATAGAGACTTTGTGCAAGTTTGAGATGTATTTCCCACCTGCTTTCTTCGACATTATTATGGTACATTTGGTTGTACATCTAGTTCGAGAGATTAAGCTATGTGGTCCGGTGTTTTTGAGGTGGTGCTATCCATTTGAGAGACATATGGGCTCTTTGAAAGATAAAGTAAGGAATCCAGCACAACCAGAAGGAATTATTATTCAGGGGATTATGAATGAAGAGGTCAGTAATTTTGTGGCCGAGTTCTTAAGTAATGTTGATCCTATTGGACTTCCTACATCTCGACAAGAGGGCAGACTCGATGGTAAAGGTACACTTGGCTCCAAAATGATTGTACCTCCTGTTGAAATGCGGATACAAGCACACTTATTTGTATTGCAGCATATGGTACATGTCCATCCCTACTTGGATGAACATATGGAGGAGTTGCGTGATCAGAATCCAGGAAAAGGGGGTAAAGCATTGATGCAGTTGCATAATAAGACGTTTATTGATTGGTTTCATAACCGGTTAATGCGTAAAATAGATTCCACTGTTTCAGAAACTCTTAAGTGGCTAGCATTTGGTCCTAGAGAAGCTTTGCACTCCTATGAGGGTTATGATGTTAATGGATTTACGTTTTGGACAGATTGTTAAGATGAAAAATCGAGATCTCTGCAGAATAGTGGCATTTCAGTAGAGGCATCATCTACACAGTATGCAAGTGCCAAAGACAAGTCTACTATTGATGCTACATTAATATACTATGGGCGGGTTCAAGATATTTGGGAGCTTGACTACTCTGGTTTTACGATTTGCTTATTCATATGCAAGTGGGTTGATTATAACCGGCGCTACATAAGACGATATGATCCTTGTGGATTTACTCTTGTAGACCTGGGTCGGTTACGTGAAAGTGAAGAGCCATTCGTGCTTGCATCACAAGTTAAGCAAGTATTCTATGTAATTGACCCTTCTGATAAGAAGTGGTCAATTTTTGTCCCGGGATAAAGAAGTATACTTGGAGTTGGTGATGTTGAGGATAAGGAGGAGTATGATGCTTTGAAGACACCCCACCTTTTACCATTCCCGAAGCCAATGTCACTGATGTGGAGTTAACAACAAATTACATGCGTGCGGATCATGGGGAAGGAATAATGGTTGAAACTTCAGAGGAAGGTGGCAAAAGGCTCGACTTCTCAATTTCAAATTCTGGATTTGGGCTTTTGAAGGTAACTCGCTTTAATTTCTCACTTTTAGTTTCATATTGTAACAGCCCGCTCTTCCGAGCTGCTAATGAAACACACTTAAAATCCATAAACAATAATTAACTCTTAAATAAATTACTTCGCAGCGGAAAAATATCCTTAAATACACCAACAACTCGACTAATATTCCCAAATATTATACAACGAAACATAAATAACTATTCTCGAATAAGCTATCTATATACAAACTTAATCCTTAAGCCACTATGAAACCTTGATCTTGCTTCACTTCGAATTCCGAGCTCTGAATATCAAACCTGCAAATTCAGGGAGAAAATACAAAACAAACAAAATTCCAAAATGAGTGGAAAACTCGTAACATTTACTTCAGCCCATTATAAACATTTTATTTCTCAAATCATTTCCTTTTTATTACAACGCTGACATAGCTCATTCTCTTAAACAAATTAGTGACAAGTACAGGCTTTGGACAAAGGACAAACACTGCCTCCAAGATTCGTTATGGAGCCCAGCAATACTACCCCCAAGGTTCGTTATGGAGCGTAGCCGACCGTATCAGGTCAAAAGAGTAACCATCCTCCACCCATACCTTGCCCACTTTCTATTTTCAGTTCATAAACTAAGCCAGCAAAATATTTGCATATTCATATTCAATCAATGACATTTCATCATCACATTCATATCTATGGCCATAGTACGAACTTATTTAACAAAAACAGAATAGAAATCCACACACACATGGGCATGAGTAAATTATTTTACTGAACATAAAAGTTACCTGAAATGCTATTCAGATTCCAACAATATAACCTCCTTCAATAATCTTCATCTCCAAATGAGATTCAATTCCATAATCATCCTCCAATAATAACCTCACAATAATAACAATAATCAATAACCAATCTTAACTATTCTAAACTAGAAAATGGAACCATAACCTATCTCAATCTAGATATTACAACCTTTAACATTCTAATTTCCTTAATTCTCAATATAGAAATCCATTACAGCCATACGCAACAACAACACCATAACCACAACAACCCAACAATAATCACCACAAATAACTACACCAATTCAGCAACCCATTTTAACAATAAACCACCATCACAACGACACAACAACCACCATCACAGCATCAACAACGCACAAGTACACCACAATCATAACACCACCTCCACCAACAATAACGCCAACCACAACAGAACAACAACAATAACAACAAAATGCAACAACACAGCTACAACAAGAACAGAACGATAACAATAATATAGCAGCACAACAAGAACAACAAAATAATACAACATAACCTACAACAACAACAAACCACAACAGCAACTTGGCTTAATTTACAATTAAAAAAAAGTTAAATTAAGAACAAAGAGGAAATATACCTCTGCTCTACTAGGATGCAGCGAAGAACAGGGCATAGAGGTGGGGGGTTCGAGTCTTCGACGGCGACTGAGCACCGTCAACCACAACAACAGCGGCAGCAGCGACTAAACACAACCGCCGGTAGAAGAGGGGAGTGATGACGGCATACGACAAATCTTCAGCGAGACAAGCAGCAGCACAACACAACACATCAACACATAGAGGAGAGAGAAAAACTGGACAGCAACAACAACATCACCGGCAGCAACGACGCAAACGGAGGGAAAGGGGAATTTCGGCGAGCAAGGGTCGACAGCGCGGCAGCGCCTAGGAGATGCGAGTGAGCGAGAAAGATGGTGAGGAGTTGGGGTTTCTGTTTTGGGGTTTGGGGAATTCGAAGACGCGAGAGAGAGAAAGAACTTGGGGTGGGTTTTTGGTTGCTTATTGTCCGACAATGAAGGGAGAATTTTGTGGGTTATCTTTCAAAAGCAACCGACACATTGAAGGATAGGCCCGACTTCGATTTTCTATTTGGGCCAAATACCACTCAACTTAAACTTAAAATCCAAAATATAAAATAATAATAATAATAATAACTCCACAACTCAAATAAAATAATAAATTTCGCAACATAATTAACTTAATAATTATATTTAACGTTTAAATAATTGCGCTTAAAAACAGGGCTATTACACATATAATGTCATGTTTAGTTCTTATTAGTATCTATATATGTATTGCAATCAACTAAACTAGCTTCAAATGTAATTTGAAATTGAGGATTACTGGGTCGGCGAAGTCTAACTTCAAAGTTCGAATTAAAGGAGGCGAGCAGTGGTCGGCGTCTCGGCGAAGTCCTCACTGTTTCCGTCGGTAGTTTGAGACTTTGAGTGTCGTTCTATATTGAGAGATAGGAGAGAGAATTAGAGGAGCAAAGAGGAGAGAGAAGACAGAGAATTAGAGGAGCAGAGAGGAGAGAGGAGAAAGAGAGAGAAGAGAGAGAGCCAGAGAGGAGCATGAGAGTCTGAGGAGAGGAGAGAGGAGAATGAAGCGCAAAAAGCTATGGCGCAGTAATGGTTCTTTTTTTTTCTTTTTTCTTTTGACATGTATTAACCACGATCTAGGTAGAATAATATTAGGAGAGGTAGTTTTTTTCTATTCTATTTGTTGCATAATTTTAAAAGTAAATAGATTTATATAAAACTTATACTGCATTAGTATTAATTAAAAAGATATTAAATTTTAAAATTATTATTTTTAAGAAACTGGTTCAAGTTAGAAGTAGTCTCCTAAATCTTCACAATAAGAATATATACGTATAATAACGTATTATGTTGAAAAAAAATTGGATTAAAAAAACAAAACATATCAAGGAAATCGTTTTTACTTGGAAATAGTCTCTTATTTCACAACAACTTTTATTATTAGTCAGATACTTAAACTTAAGAGACTTTGTTTAGATAATCAATGGTTTCGTACATTTAAGAAATGGGTTAGTAACCTCAACCGGTCTCCTATAAGTAGTCTCTTTGGCCATTTTTGTAGTAGTGCTTTGCCGACCCATTCTCCTTGATCCAATGAAGTTTGCAGAACAGGTTCAAAGTCTATGGAAATCCTTTGTATCGGACTACCCAGGCGTAGGTAATCAAGTTTCGGCATCCTAGCATCGTCAACTGAGACAAATTTTATCATTTTAGGAAATATAATGTATTTTATTTTATTTGGTAATTTAATGGCCCAAACAGGCTCGACCCTCATGACTTAGGGGATAAGAAGGGGCCGGGATCCCAACCCATAAAGAAACTTCCAAAGACTAAAAACTATGAATTTATACATAGAACCAAATATCTACTCAAATGCCCCAAATATGGGGTTGATGAGAGTCAAACTCCCAACCACATGGTTGGGAGGTGGGAGCTCCAACCATTGGACTCCCACATATAATTTAATTTTTACTGTAAGCCCTTAGAGCGAGTGCAGATGTCAAATCGATTTTAATAAGCTATACATGAAGATAAGTAAATAACCAATTAAATAATGCTAATTATATATATTACGAATTATTATAGTGATCCTACTCACACTAATACTAGTGGACAAGCAATTTGGCCAATTGTGGGCCAAGAAATAATGATTTGTGATGTAAGGTGCGGTATGAGGAATCACAAAAGGAGGAATAAAAATTTACTTTCTCATTCTATAATTTTATAATGAGGCAAGCAGATTGATATAGAATAGCATATACAAGCTAAGTGTGAAAAGTTGGGACTTTTCAAGAATATTTCTATTAAAAAAATTGAAGAAATGAAACCAATAACAGAAGTGGAGATGATAATGAGTCTTCGTGTAATATCCCTCATGATTGCTTTAAAGAGATTTAGCAGGCTACTCATTCAAACAAGATGCATCTTTCTTTAAGGGAGCTTAATTCCTTAGTTACTCCACAATTAAGCATGCTTGGCTGGGAGTAGTCCAGGGATGGGTGACCTCCTGGGAAGTTTCTCAGGGTGCGCACGAGTGAGGACAAAATGCGTCGGAAGAACTTGTGTTGGTTATTGAGGACATTTGTTGGTCCTGGATGCGCATTGGTGACGATATACTCGACTCCGGAAGAGTCAGGGTGTTACAAATGGTATCAGAACAACCCTGCGACCGCGTGTTGGGGCGACCTTAAGGCCGTCAGGCCGAATATTAGGAGTCCTCAGGCGCCTAGTGGTGGAGGATTATGAGGCTACATTGTCATAAGGAGCGACCCCGAGGTCGTTCGACCAAATATCTGGAGTTTCCGGCGATCACTTTCCAGGTTGGGGCGACCCACAAGTCGTTGTGGCTGAATATGTGGAGTCCTCAGGCGCAACGAGGGTGTTGCTGTTCTCAAGTGGGGGTGTATGTAATACCCCTCATGATTACTTTAATGCTATGTTTGGATAGCAAGATTTCATTTCAAATCCTGGATTTGGATGAAATCTATTGTTTGGATGGCATGGAATTTGAAATTATGGAATTTGTCCAAATTCTTATCAAAAGCCTATATTAGTAGAATTTCAAATTCCAGCTATTACTTTGTCATTTGAAATTCTCTCCTCATACATATCCCAACTCCATGAGTAAACCCACACTTTCTAATATTTGTTTCTCTCTCCTTTAGTAAACCCACAATTTTTCTCCCTCCTCCATTAAACCTCTATTTCTCTCTCCTCTATCAAACCCCCTTTACAAAACAGTGATTAGGAATTGAAATACAAACTTTAAATTCCAAATTTCAATTCCATCATTTGAAATGAAATACAAGTTTCTAAACACTACCTAAAGGGATTTAGCAGACTACTCATTCCAACAAGATGCGTATTCTCAGGGTGCGCATGAGTAAGGACAAAATACGCCGGAAGAACTTGTGTTGGTTATTGAGGACAGTGGATGCACATTGGTGACAATATACTCAACTCCGTATGGGTCGGGGTGTTACACTTCGACTCAACCGAGATATGTGGACCTAGATTTGTTTTTTTAGGATTTGGAACCCAAAATTTTAGACCCAATTGATATTTTAACTCTGCTAATCTTTAGATTCGTTTCTTTATAAAAGTAGTTGTACAGTTTATGTTTTATATTAACTTTCCTACACTCTCTCCCCTAAGTCAAAATTCGAATTCACTTTCTCTATTCTCCACTCTCATGCCCTCCCCTTCTCTCTCCACCAGCAACCAGTCAACCCCCACCCCTACCCCCACCCCCACCCCCCACATGATGACCCTCCTTTTTCTCCCTCAACACAATAACCTCTTTTCACTTTCCAACTCCACCCCACGGGACGAAACTATAATCACCACCCCTTTTGAACTCTCACACCCACGTGAAAGCATCCAGGGGTAGATGTAGTGTGGGTTCAACTGAACCCACGAAGACTCCGAAAAAAGAGAAAAAAACGACGAAGATAAAAAAAATTAGAGGCGATCGTTTTGGCCCGGCCTGGCCCGCTTTTGGGCTGGGTTGGGCAGAATTTTTCGGCCCGGGCCCAGCCCGCCCGTATTTCTTTTAGCTTTGGGCGGGCTTTGGGCAAGCCAAAAACGACTTTTTAGCCTATTTTTTGGCCCGGCCTGTTTTGGCCCGCAAAAGCCTGCTAATTTAGGCCCGAAATAGCGTGTTTTGGACACAAAAATTCGGCCTGAATTTAGGGCCGGCCTGGCCCGTCCCGACCAATGGGCAAAATTTTTTTTTGCCGCGGCCTGGCCCATGATCACCTCTAAAAAAAATAAAACTTGATATATACCACCCGCGTGCTATCGGGGTAGATGTAAGCCTTTGGTTCGGTGGTAAGCAGCGTGCAAGAAGATTCCACTGAATTTTAGCTTTTTCATTTTGTTTGCTTTTTCATTATCTTTGTTTCAATTTTTTGGCCGACTACTTTTCTTTTTTGTTTTATCCTTTTTCAATTATTTGGCAATTGCTAACCATTTGTTTTCCATTTCTTGTTTTTTCTTTTTGCTTGATACAAGCTAACGTTAACTTTTGTTAGATGAAATAGATTATATATTTTAATTCATTTTAAAAATAATTATAGTAATGGGATAACTTAGTAGTTATTTGCCTTATATGCATGCTATGCGTGCAAAATCATATAAAATTCTAATAAAAATATAGTAGGTAACAGTTATTGGAAGGCATAAGAGAAAAAGATTATGTAAAGGTGAAGAGAAGAAACGATAATTCGTACTGTGTGTTTTGTATTTTATTTATTTATTTAAAACTAATTGTTAATCAATGAAGCTGTGTCAATAAATTAGGATTTCTTTTAAAAAGAATTACTTGATGATGTGGATTTTAAAGTTGTTAACTTTCACATAATTATCTATTGTCGTTGTGTTTCTATAATTATTTTTTAAATTAGATTTTAATAAAGTAGTTAGTTGGTTGGGGTTTTTTTTTTTATTTCTCTCTTCTTCTCTTATATGATATAAATCGGTCATAATTTAAAATGTAGACTAATAAATTGAATTATTTTGCCACTAACAGCACCATTAACACCCTTTCTCTTTCCACAAGCGCACAAGAGCACCATACCATACCCCTTCCTCAACTCTCACGCCCACCAAATTTTCTCTGCCTCCACTAGCACATAATTTTTCTCTTCTACTCTCTTTGTGGGCATTGACTATAGCACACAACTAACTCCACCAGAACACACAACCGCATATGTCCGAAATTATTTTGGAATCTACTTCATTTTAAAGTTGAAGATTTTATGAGTTCATGTTGTGAATATTTTATTTTATTGTTGAATCTAATTTGTTTAGTTGAATTTATTGATTTGATTTTGTGAATTTAGTTGCAAATTTATGGTAAAGATGTTGATATTTTTTATTTTGAATTGAAAAATATTTTCATGTACCAATCCGTTTGGGCCTGTTTTGGACTCGGATTTGTAGGATCCGCAGTATTTGAATACGGCTCCGATTTTTCCAGACCTCGTATGATCTTAGGCGGATCTGGATCCACCTCTTAAAATTGATGTGAATCCAAGTCCATAAAAACTCGATCTAGATCCGACCCTTGCCAGCCTTAAACTGAAGAATAAGATTTGTACCACTAGTTTTTGTTATAACTTTCTACAAACTCCACCCAATATCTTATCAATAATTCACACATTTTTCAAGTAGCGTTCTAACCTTATCCAAACTCTACCTACTAAGAGTCCGGATCCTCTAGAGTTTTAGTCAAACTCTACAAGGTAGAGTTGTATCTGAACCATACAATTTAAAATCAAGGGTTCGTATTCGTGGGAGAGAAATATTAGGGGGTGGATTTTAATGAGAAAAATAGGGGGAGTTTGGAAAGAGGATATAAGAGCCATTGATTTTTTATTCAATGGTTGATATTGCTCAAACTTTACCATGTAGAGTTATTGTAAAACTTTATAGGATCCAAATACGTTACTTGACTACTCCCTCAGTTTGGTTTTAATATACACCCATTTGTTTTCGATTTGTTTATTTTTAATCCATCCACTATTGTGTTTTCTACTATTGATAACATGTTACATCTACCCTCTCCTCTTTTCGGACCCATGTTATTCACTTTTTAATAATTTAATTTACTTTTTACTTTCTTTCTCCACCTTTACCGTTTCTCTCTCATATTTTTGTACATTCTTCTTGATTTTACCCAAAAGCAAAGTGATTAAATTAAAAAGCAACGGATGAAGTATAATTTTGCCGTAGTAATTCAACAATCATCCAAAAACAAAAGACCAAACTTAATATTAGAATCCCAGTTTTTCACTAACATTAAATAAAAAAAACTAATATGAACCCGGTGCACACTAATTAGTGTGCACCCGATCCATATCACGTGAGTTTATGATAGTGTATATTGATATGATATAGTGTATGTTAAAATGATATAGTGTATGTTACAGTGATATAGTGTATGTTAAAATGATATAGTGTATATATTAAAATGATATAGTGTATGTTACAGTGATATAGTGTATGTTAAAGTGATATAGTGTATGTTAAAATGATATAGTGTATGTTAAAGTGATATAGTGTGTGTTAAAGTGATATAGTGTATGTTACAATGATATAGATGATATAGTGTATGTTAAAGTGATATAGTATGTGTTAAAGTGATATAGTGTGCGTTAAAATGATATAGTGTGTGTTAAAGTAATATAGTGTATGTTAAAAGTGATATAGTGTATGTTAAAGTGATATAGGGTGTGTTAAAAGTGATATAGTGTATGTTAAAGTGATATAGGGTGTGTTAAAGTGATATAGTGTATGTTATGATGATATAGTGTATGTTAAAGTGATATAACGGGTCACGTGCCTAGACCTGGTCCACACTATTTTTAGTGTGAACCGGGTCCACGCAAGTCGGATTGAACATTAAATCAAAATTAAATTCCTAATAATGTGCCACTTAAAGCATTGATACCAAGTTACCAACTTTGAAGGATCAAACTGAACAAGATATACAATCACATAAAACCAATCATTGAACGATGAACTTCTAAGTTCTAATTGAGATATACAAAAGGTCTCACCTGAAGCTGATGGTGCTGGTATCAAGGGAAGCTCCGTATCGTAACCTATTTGGCAGCTTGGATAAAAGACCGACACTCCTTTACTCGCATTGTAATTGCTGTATATCTCACCCATAGTAAGTTTCAGGCAGTCCATACAATCAAGGTCATCTATATCGGGTGTGCACTGAGCGAAGCAGTAGACACGATCAATAGATGTCCAATAAACAGTTGTAGAAGCGAAATGTCCCCGAGCTGTAGTACGAGCAGCTTTACCAATAGTTGTATTCATTGTACTTGTTAGCACTGGACTAAACTTATCATAGTTCGCGATACTATCTTGGTACCATGCAGCAGAGGATGGAGATGTCTCGTACAAGGAGAAGATAGAACGGTTTGCATACCTTAACATACATTCATAATACCATACAATTCCTTCACCATATAAGGGACATACTTTTTTAATCTTTTGAGTCGCATCTCGGATGCACACTCGACAGATCTCGATGGTATAATCCTCTCCGCATTGATAAAGGCCATATATTTTGTTAGGAAAATCGCCAGTTGTTGAATTATGAAACTTCGATGAAGAAGCTTTGGACGAGAGATTGGAAAGAAGTTGATCGAGGTTCCTTTCATAAACACTTCCTTTGGTGTAATTACCATTTATATCAGAACAACCATTATTACTAAAGGTCACTGCGTGTGCACAGAAAAAATAAACAAATAGTAAAGTGATCAAAACAAAAGCATTTCTCCCCATGGATACGAATCCTTGGAATATAGGTGAGTACTTTGAGAGTTAAAAGGATTTCTCCCCATGGATCGGAGCCTTAGCTTTGTAACCGTGTCGATGGGAAAGCTTTCAAGTCATTGTGGTCCATGGGACCCATAATTAATTTCAAACAGTGTCGACTTAGTCTACTTGCAGTGCTTTTTGTCTTTTTCTAAAGTTGAACAATTCTCAATTCGGTTGCCTTAAATTTTCATGCATTGAATACATCTTCTTTCTCAACTACTCTTGAGTCCAACTAGTTGTGCATCCACAACTTTCTCTTTGATGTTGTAGTTAACAATACATGGTTGCCTCATAGTTTTGGAAATTATGCATGGTTGCCTCATAGTTTTGAAAATTTTACGTGGTGGAAACAAAAAGTCTTTCATTTTCTAATGTGACCTTGTGGTCATGCATATATCATTATTGTCCTCTCATTGGTATTTTTATGACTAACCCATATGTTTCTGTAACCTAAATGATTAAGGGGCGTTTGGTTAGAGGTTTTCGGAAAAGGGTTAGGAAATCAAGTGAGCTGACTTCCTTATTTGTTGTTTGTTTAGTCAATTCAATGATTTCTTTTACCCTACTCTTATCCTAAAACTCCTCTACATACATTTCCCATACCACCCCAAGATTTGACTTACCCTTTTCTTTTTTTTTTAGGAGGAAAGGGAACAACTACGATGGAACCCAAGAATTGGGCCATCCTAAAGCATCCTTTCGGATGATCAAAGAAAACTCATGAGCCGGGGAATCAAACCAATAAAACAAATTCGAACACGAATGGCCCCTATTCGCCATCCAATCCACCGCCGAATTGTCTTCGCTAACGCCATGGTTGATACGGACCTCTTTAAAAAAACTTCAGAACTTCACCTGCATCCACAATAAGAGATGAATGGCCCAATGAATTTTCCATAAATGTTTAACGGCCTGGATAACAAAGACATTATCCCCTTCAACAATTAGACACTTCACCCCAGCATTCTAGCAGCCTTAATGCCCTCTCCCAAAGCCCAAGTTTCGGCTACCAAGACTGGATGGGAAGGCCCGATGGATTGAGCACCACACAGTTGCAATTTACCTACCTCATATCTAATTACAAATCCTAACGAGGCATTGTCTTCTTTCAATTTGGACCCATCAAAGTTAATTATGAAGTAGGAAGAAGGAGGAGGTTGCCAACAAGCATTCTTCCTTGACATTCTTTGGGGACGCCCCAAAAACGGACTACCACGAACAACCATCCTTACATCAGGAGGCACCCCATCTAACTTGTCAACAAAGGCTTTAATCATTAAAGCAATCTTTCTAGGATGAAAAGTATCCTGCCGAAAAGAAATTTCATTTCTAGCATACCAAATAAACCACCATGATAGAGCAATTTTAGAAATGCAATCAAACTCGATAACTTTAGGCAGAGACGAGAAATACTCTATGAAAGAAATTTCCCCCCGCACTGGAGGAGGGAGAGGCCAATCCATCATTGAGGACAAATTTGAAAACACATCCACACAGAATGGACACTCTAAAAACAGATGATTAGCATCTTCCGAATGATGATTACAATAAACACATTCTAAAGGCAGAAAAATGTGACTCATTTCTAACCTTTTCTTAGTGGGGAGACCATTATTGCAAATCTTTCATAGAAACAATTTTCTCTTAGGGGGGATACGGAGTTTCCAAATCCAGATGAAATACTCCGGTTTAGGATTAGATAAACGAAAACCTTGCAGAAGCGCAACATCAGATTTAACTGAATAACAACCATCCGACGCCAACCGCCACACTAGTTTGTCCTCAATGCGATTCTTAGGTAAGAAAATACCCTTAATTATGTTAGCCATTGCCGCGGGAACAAACTGCAAAAGCCGTAGGACATCCCATTGGGACTTAGCATCCACAAATGAAGCAACAGAAAAATCTTCAGTGCCCCTAATTACAGGACAAACCTCACTAATCGGGTATTAGAAAGCCCAATTATCAAACCAGAACGATATTTTTTCTCCGTTGCCAATAATCCAACGGAGACCTTTCCTCAAACTTTGTCTTAGCCACATTAGGCTCCTCCACTGCCAATACACATTAGCTTTCATTTTGTACTCAAATAGATTATCAGCCTTAAGATACTTCTTAGTAACCAAACTAACCCATAGATTTTCCGGGCTAGAAATGATTTTCCAAAGGAGTTTGAACTGGAGGGCTATGTTAGCAATCTTGGCTTTCCTAATGCATAAACCCCCAAATCGTTTAGGTTTGCACACTTTCTCCCATCCAATAAGATTAGGGGCCTTTGATTCTATCGGTTTATTCCAGAAAAAATTCCTATAACTTTTATCCAGAGAATCCAAAATATAGGTTGGCAATGAAAAACTTTGCATCTGATAATTAGCCATTGTAGCTAAATTGGACTGAATCAAAATAGTTCGACCTGCTTGAGTTAAAGAGTTAGATTTCCGTTTTGACAGCTGGGATTGAACCTTCTCCCGAATGTCTCCAAATGTAGCGTTCGTTACTTTAGTATCTATAATCGGGCACCCAAGATATTTTCCCAATGACCTAGCTTCAGCCATCTGAAGAATGTTCGAAAATGAGGCTGCTAGATAAGGCTCCGTATTCGGAGAACAATGGTAGGCCAATTTACTATAGTTCACTAACTGACCTGACATTCTGTAGTACGTGTCCAAAATGCTTCTTATTATAGTACAACTCTCCTTCGAAGTTTTAGGAAAAATTATTCTATCGTCAGCAAAGGTTAAAAAAGGAATTTTCACACCTGAATGACCCAGCTTGACTCTTATAAGCTTAGAACCAAAATTAACATAATGAAGCTGCTAAGCAAAAAGTTCTGTGCATAGCATAAAAATATACGGAGATAGTGAGTCTCCCTGCCGGATCTCCCTAGAGGGGGTAAACATCTCACCAGGGATACCATTAACCAAGACTGAGAAAGAAACTGTAGAGATACATTCTTTCACCCACTCTATCCATTGCTCACAAAAACCCAGTTTTTTTTAGACGGTAATAACAAAATCCCATTCCAACCTATCATACGCCTTTTCCATATCTAATTTTATCGCTAACCACCCTTGGCCACCCGATTTTTTCCTAAATGAATGGAAGACCTCATGAGCTAGAAGAACGTTATCTTGGATTAGCCTTTCAGGAACGAAAGCCCCTTGAAGAGGATGAATAATTTTACCCAGAACTATTTTAATACAAGACACCATAATCTTCGAAATGATCTTATATATTGTAGAGCATAGACTAATTGGACAAAATTGATTTGCTTTGGAGTAGAAGGGGCATCAACTTTGGGAATCAAAGTAACAAAGGTATGATTAACTTCTTTAAACAATTTTCCCGAGCGAAAAAACGCTTTAACTGCTTTGAATACTGAGTTGCCTACTAAAGGCCAATACGGTTGAAAAAAGAAAGGGGGGAAACCATCAGGTCCCGGAGCTTAATCTGGAGCTAAGTCAAAAACTGTTGTAGTTTCTTCTAAAAAACTTATCTCTGCACAGAGAAGGATATTATCTTCATCGGATATGATAGGTTCCAGTAAATGGAATTCACTATTCTCATCAAAATGGCACTCGGAGTTCACTCAGAGTTCGAAGTAAATCTACGAATAAAAGAATTGGTAAAGCAGCTCTCCATTTGCTTTAGGTAAGAGACAACAGTACCAACTTCATTCTCAATAGATGTTTTCAAATTACGATTTCTTCTGATAGAGGCACACGCATGATAGTATTTGGTGTTAGAATCGCTTATCTTAAGATGATTCGATTTCGCTTTTATTTTCCAATGAGCTTCTTGAAATTCCAATAGCCTAGTTTGTTTAGAAACAAATTTGTTTTGCTTTAAACATAAATTCGGACAATCCGGGTTTAACAATAGACTTTCTTGAATTGACCGAAGCTTTGTTTCGATAGTCCTAAGTTGAAGAAAAATATTACCAAATCTATTAGTTGACCAAACTTTAGCCTTTTCTTTTAGCAATTTACATTTTTTCAACAAGCAATACATAAACAAACCATTAAATTTGGTACACCAAGCTTTTTAATGATTATATCAAAATCTTTCCTAGTCGTCCAAATTTTGTTAAACTTAAAGGGAGGGGCTTTCCTCCCCTGATGAAACTCTAGAAGCAGGGAAACTTAACAATGATCCGATGAAGTGAAAACATGATGATTTAGTTTTGCATTTGGAAATAGGTTTATCCAATCTAAATTTGTGACACCTTTATCTAATCTTTCCAATATATGACTAACTCCACATCTTTTCTTTCTCCATGTATATACTTGATCCTTGAAGGGTAATTCAATGCATTCTAAGGAGGAGAGTAGTCTATGCATATAATTTAAACGGGCGAAAGAGAAGTCAACCCCTCCTATCATGTCCTGCTTAGAACGACTGAGCTCATTAAAGTCTCCTAGAACAACATAAGGACAGGAAAACCCTTGAATATAACTTATTAACTCTTCCTGAAATGAAATCTTAAGGTTATGATTGGGCGGGGCATAAATAAAAATTAGCTTAAATGAGCAATTCATAGACAAAATATTAACAGTACAAATTAGAAATCGATCAAACATTGCTTCTACACTAAATAAAAAAGGATATATTACTTGGGACATCTTTCCAAAAAAGCCACATTCCTCCTGCAAAGCCAAAAGAAGGGAGGAAGTCATGGTGGTGAAACCCAGAAAACCTAACACTCGCCTCCGAGGGAGGGGAAAAGGATTTGGTTTCACAAAGCATCATGACATGCACATTATTATTATTATTACAAAAGTCTTTTACTTCCTCCATAGCTAGATGCATCCTACATCCCCGAACATTCGACAAACAAATATTCATACTTTTGGCAGGTGGAAGATAGAACCAGGCTAGGTTCTACCCCTCTACAGATTGGCTATGGAGGATTCATCATTAGAATCCATCTTCCTCCTCTTTGCTGAACTAGATGCAGGCATGTTCTCCTGGATGTTAGCCCCTTCAACTCCCATCCCCTCAATCTGCCTGATGATTGAGGTCTTAGAGTTAATGGAGTGGAAAGAGCACTCTTGCTGAGAGATATAGCCTTCCGGGAAGTTTTCATGGACATGATCCTCTAGATTATAAATATCATCAATCAAACCATAATTAACAGCTTCATGTTTAAACATAACATGATTTTCTTTCAAGAAATTATCAGAATCACGTAGAAAACCTTCATCAATTAACTCAGAAGGGTAGATAACCCTCATTGGAACTGGGGAAATAATATCATCATCATTGACAATAGGAGGGAGGAGGGGCTTAACACCAGAGTGGGCAAGGGGTTTTGGAGCAGGCTGCTCAATAGCACCAACCTTGCACCCATCACACAGAGAAGGAGGGATAGTAGATAGCGCCTCATTACCAAGATCATCATCAGAGGAATCCACATGAATAACAGGGTGAGCTAAAGCTAGCCCCTTACCTTTACCACCTGCGCTGGGCGAAGAAATGCCAGCAACCTTAGAGTGAGACTGGACAGGACCATCATTGATTCTAACTCCACCAACAACAACAGATTTCTTACCAGTAAAAGACTTTCCAGCAAACTTTTTCTTATGAACATGTTGTTTACCAGGAGCACCAAAAATAGAATGAGGACGAACAATGTGTCTAGGCCTAGCCCACCACGAAAGCTTGCTCACCAATGGATAGAGGCTTAGCTAGCCTAGTAGCACCTTGAATGAACTCAGAAAGCCACTGCTTTTTAGGATGTTTCATGAGCATGACTTTAATTTCTTTTTTTTGGGGGGGGGGGGATCAAACACTCATCAATACTATGATCATCACATCCACAGAAAGAAAAACCACAGAGAAATCCTCGTACCAAATCACATAACCACATTGAATACCACCAGCTCTAGTAATCTCATCATATTCCAATAATGGCTCAGAAATATCAACACGCACACATGCACGAACAAAACGAATTTTATGTTTAAGAACAGTTCTAGCATCCAGTTTAATGAGAGCCCCAATATTGTTAGAAGCTAGCATATTAGCAACAGAATCAAAGTTTAATAACTCAGCAGAAAATTTAGGAATACTCACCCACAAATCTACATATTTTATTTCTTCCACATAAGGGTCAAAATGAGCTTTCCAGGGGTAAATCATATACAGCTCCCCCTAGACATGCCCTGGTCTCTCAGACCATACTAAGAACAAATCCCCAGGGTTAATCGGGGCACCCAACATTTTTCGGTCAATCGGGGCACCCAACATTTTCCCCACCAAACAAGACTTTGAAAGATCATCAATATCTTTCTTAACTTGGGAAAGGTCATCTAATATAATAGCTTCAGGAAAAGTAGAAGGGCTAGGAGGATAACTTACTAACTTAGCATCAAGGCTAAGGATGGAAGCACCAGCTGGAGCCCCATCAAGTGCTACACCAGAAGTAGGAGAAGGAGCCCCTTTTTCAACTTCCAGGAGTATGTCTTTAGACGATTGCATATCCTCATGCCAAAACAGAAAAAATTTCTTAGACTTGACAAGCAGAAGAAGAGAATCAAGAGACTAGAGCAGATTATGCAGAAGAAAGAAAAGAAAGAGAATGAGAAGAACTTACACTTTCTCATACCAATCATAGGGCTTTTATGCTGATGAAAACCAATGGAAAACCAAATAATTAGCATTAAACATCCTACCTGAACATAAGACTTTTCTAATCGCATTAAATGCAAATTCTAAACTAATGGATAACAATCCAAAATCATCAAGAAACTAGAACCGTAGCGAAGCTACCAACTCCACAAACCCTAAAGAAATGAAGACAATGGGGGTGTTTGGCAATTAGAGTTTTGGAGCAAAAAGAGAGGTTTGGACCACTTTTAGAGTTTTGACTAGTCAAAAACTCTAATAGAGATGTTTGGTAAAAGAGAGTTTTAGAGAGAGTTTTGGAATGAAAACTCTCAAAATGAAAAAGCTCATATTAGGAGCTTTTTCTTTAGAGGATTAGGTAGAAACATGTTTAATGACTTTTTTTCCTCTAATAATAACACTACACATATGTATTAAAATGTCTATAAATGTCATTTTATACAAATAAATGGCAATAAGCTTTTAGTAATCAGTTAATTTTTACCAAACATGTTTATAAAAAAAAGTTGTCAAATCAGCAGTCAAATCTGCTGAACAAAAAGGTAAAACTCTAACAGCAAACTCTAAACTCTAACAGCTAAACTCCAAACTCTATTTGCCAAACAGGGCCAATGCCTCCAAGAAGATCAAAAGTCATTGACCACACACAATCAATACACTGGAAGAAGACTTCACTCCTCTGACACACCCTAAGCCTAAACCCTAATTTGTACTTGAAACCCCTAAAAAAGAGCCACCTCAACCAAAACAACTTACAACTAATGAGCAATTTGGTTAATCTAACACAGCTCACACCAATTACTGCAAGCTTTGCACGCCAAGTACATATTTTGAAGGACGAAAATCTATTAATTGTAGCAGACCTATCCGTAATTAAATTGGGGATAGATTGTAGATTACCTACAATACGCAATAAATCCACCACCAACCATAGATTTAATGTCAAGGAAATGATTATCAGACGGAAGAAAGGAAGAAATCGAACTAGAAAATTCAATCGAAATTCAAAGGGGGCATTTTTCGGGTTTCTAGGGTTTTAGATTTGGCTTTTGGGGAAGGGCTTAGGCCAAGAGTTTCTCACTCTAGCTTTATCTCTCATCTTTTTAGTAATGGTACAATTTTGACTTACCCTTTTCCTGTAACAACATTATTATTATTATGTAAGGGTTGAATAATGTGATCAGGCTTTTAGAGATAGCAACACGATTCAGAAGATCATCTATATGTCATCAATTTTTGCAGTCAAACTTACTGACAGGGGCCTTACTGCTATTGATATAATAGAGTAATAATTATATAGAATTCTAGTTCTGTTAGGATTCTATGTAAATTAGGGTTTTATTTTCAGTTTATTTTAATTAAATGTTTAAGTGATAAAGGAATCCTATTATATTTAGGAGTCTAATTCCTTATCATTTGAGTCAAAGTAGGAGTTTTTGTTTTCCTAATTATATTCTGATTAGGCGTGTGAAGTAGTATAGATAAAGATAGGATAATTATTTATCTTGATCCTTAAGATAAAGATAAATAAGTTTATTTGTTTTACTAATTCAATTAGGTTTAGGAAAACTTGTACTATATATATGAGTTTTCGAGCATAATAATAATAGAGAGAAGTTTTTGAGTTTAACCTATTCCTTGTGGAATTAAAGTTTCAGGAGAGAATCCAAGTTTAAGCAGTGAATGCAAACCCTAGTTATTATCACCCTTGGTTAGGAGTTGATAATTTCATATCGTTGAAATTCTTGTGCGTGAGGCATAGTTTTTCGAGCATACTTCTTGAATTAACATTCAAGATTCATTAAAGAAAACATAAAAAAACTAATCTTTCTAATCAAGAACAAAGTATAGCCTTCAATTTCACATCAATTGGTGTGGCTGCTGGGATCTTAAAGGTGCTTCATTGGAATTGGAAGGTTATAGATTGCGCAAGATGACTGAACCTACGATCACTCTTGCGTCCCTAGCTAAGCAGATTGCGGACCTTATGGAGATGAATGCCATGGTGCACGCAGATATGGCTGAGGTAAGGCGTGATGTGGTAGATTTAAGGAGTAATAGAAGGAATACCTCTCCATCTAGTATAGGAAATCGAAGGAGGGAGATGAGCTCAAACTGTCGGACTTGCCTTCCTTTGATGGTGATGAAGATGCCGAAGCATATTTGGATTGGGAAAGGAGATTGGAACGTCTCTTTAACCACAAACAATTGGAGGAACACTCTCGTTTCTCATATGCCACGTTAAAGCTTACAAAGTATGCATCACTATGGTTTGATTCACTTCAAGCTAGGCGTGAATCTGAAGGAAAGGAACCACTTGACTCATGGGCCGAATTGAAGAACAAGATGAAGAAAAGGTTTGTGCCACGAAACCACAAACAAGATTTGTTCTTAAGGCTAAATTCACTCACACAAGGAACCATGACTGTCGAAAAATACATCAAGGAATTTGAGCGTCTTTACATAGCTTGTGATTGTAGAGATCAAGAAGAACAAAAAATCGCCAAATTTGTGCTTGGATTGAATAGGAATTTACGCAACTATGTGGAGTTGCAACCACTCACAACGTTTGATGAAGTATGTTCCTTGGCATGTAAGCTTGAGAGACAACATAAAGGCTCGGCCTTTGGGATGTTCAAGCAAGGTAAAGGTGAGATGGAGATGAGTAGTGCAGCTAAGGAGGCCGTGAGTGCCAAGATAACTACACAAGAGGTTGTGGAGGCTATGAAGGGAACTCTTCCTCTTGGTGCATCTAAGGAGCGGCTGTGAAGAAGATGGTGTGCTTTAAGTGTCAAGGGTTGGGACATGTAGCTAGAAACTGCCCTAATCGAACCATGGTAACAAGGGAGGATTACTATAGTTTCCTTATCCAAAGTAGGATGGAAGAAAGTGAGTCACAACATGAGGAACAACGACATAAGGGACATGACTAGTGAAGAGTTTTGGACCAAGCAAGCCAAGTGTAGTCCAGAAGAGGCGCATGAAGTGTTGGTAGTAAGGAGATCTTTGTTAGCTGAATTGCAAGATGAACAAGAAGATGAGCAAAGACAAAGTCTTTTTCTTTCGACATGCTTAATAAAGGATCAAGCTTGCTCTTTTATCATTGATAGTGGATCATGTACTAATGCTTGCTCTAACTATGGTGGAAAAGCTACAATTACTTACAAGAAAACACCCTAACTCTTATAAACTTAGCTGGTTGAATGATGAAGTGGTGTGTGGGTAAGAAAACAAGCATTGGTTAGCTTCAAGGTAGGGGAGTATCATGATGAGTTATGGTGTGATGCTATTCCTATGACAGCTTGTTCATTGTTGCTTGGTAGGCCATGGCAAAGTGATAGGTTTGTTCTTCACAATGGCAAAACAAATGAGTATTCAGTTCTTATGGGTAATAGGCGCTTACTACTTGAGCCTTTGCCTCCAAAGAAGCATGCTGCCACGCAAGGAAAGGAGAAAGGGAAGCAAGAGGGAGCTCATATGTGCGTGAGTTTGTGCCATAAAGAAGTCTTGAAAACCGCAAGCAATAAGAAGGAAAAAAGGGAACAAGTGCTACAATTGCGTCAAGGCTCTAAGTTGGAGTTAGGAGATAAGGTGTGGTTGTCCCTTGCAGCTCAAAGACTCCATATGAATCACAAAAATGACGAGCCTATGGATGAAGGTCCATTTGAAATTGTTGAGAAAGTTGGCTATGAAACTTTCAAGGTGTTGCTAGGAGGTGGCATATGTGCAACATTGCCTTCATGTGACTTGGTACCATGCTTTCCAGATTAAAACTTGAGACAAGTTTTTTTCTACAGGGGGAGTATGATATAATAGAGTAATAATTATATAGAATTCTAGTTCTGTTAGGATTCTATATAAAGTAGGGTTTTATTTTCAGTTATTTTAATTAAATGTTTAAGTGATAAAGGAATCCTATTATTTTAGGAGTCTAATTCCTTATCATTTGAGTCAAAGTACGAGTTTTTGTTTTCCTAATTATATTCTGATTAGGCGTGTGAAGTAGTATAGATAAAGATAGGTAATTATTTATCTTGATCCTTAAGATAAAGATAAATAAGTTTATTTGTTTTACTAATTCAATTAGGTTAGGAAAACTTGTACTATATATATGAGTTTTCGAGCATAATAATAATAGAGAGAAGTTTTTGAGTTTAACCTATTCCTTGTGGAATTAAAGTTTCAGGAGTGAATCCAAGTTTAAGCAGTGAATGCAAACCCTAGTTATTATCACCCTTGGTTAGGAGTTGATAATTTCATATCATTGAAATTCTTGTGCGTGAGGCATAGGTTTTTCGAGCATACTTCTTGAATTAACATTCAAGATTCATTAAAGAAAACATAAAAAAACTAATCTTTCTAATCAAGAACAAAGTATAGCCTTCAATTTCACATCAGCTATTGATGAGTATCATGTTAATTAACGGTTTTTTCTGTTTTGAATTTGTGTTCAATTTCAATTATTCGTATTGCTGATTCAACGATTTCAATTATTTTTCTGTTTTTTTTTACTTGCTTTATTTTCCTAAATGGATATCTCAAATTAATTACTATGTTTTGTTTTTTAGCATGTTACGCATATTATTTCTACATCCTTATCCATCTTTTTTAATTTAGCTATCTTTTGTGACCTATTTTTCGTGATCAATATGTTGTATTCCATGTTTTGAATAGTTTTGATGATGTCAAATACTTAGGTTAATTTTACTATATAGCTTTATTTTGCGAAAAATATAAAATACCAAAAATAATGTAATGTTCAAATTTGCATAAGGAGAAATATTAATTATTTAATGTAAGTCAAGATATTTATTTTATACACTTTGAATATTTATTATAAGGTATGTTTAATATTCTAGTAACTTCAAATCTTTGAATAAAAGACTCTTTAAGTTATTAGATATTTTGTGTTGTTGGAATTGTTTGAAAAACAGATTGAAAATAGCGTGGAGATGATCCTTGAAAATCTCCAACAAACTCCATCTACCTGCGTGAAAGTAGTTGGAGTAAGCGTGACTGAAATTGTGGAACTAAATCCTTGAAGATCTCCAACTAACTCCTCCACCAGGCGCAGTACTTGCTGTAAGATTAAACCACTAACGGAAAGTAGTGGGAAGTTTATTTTCCATTGCAAGAAGAGTGGAGGAAGTGCAGCGAAATTAAGCCATGATCTCCATAACTCCACTTGTGCAATTTGAGGAGAACATGGAGCACAACATGACCAGTAGAAGAAGATTTGCAGCAGCTATATAAGAAGAAATTATTTAAAGAAAAACTTGAGAACTTTCAAGCGAAAAAGTCTATCACTACTTTGAAAGTTTTTCCTGTAATTTCTTCTTCATTCAACATACTTATTATTGTAATATTCATAGTGTGTGGCTGAGAGAAAAATTAAGAGAATATCCTTATATTCAAGATAAAGAGAAAGAGAAAGAGAAAGAGAAAGAGAAAGAGAAAGAGAAAGAGAAAGAGAAAGAGAAAGAGAAGAGAGAAGAGAGAAGAATTTGAGTAAAGTTAAGAGAGAATAGCCACGTGTTCAGGGGGAACAAGGTGACTGGGGAACAAGTTCCTAGAGGAACATAGAAGGTCCGAGTTTAGGTTGTACAAAAGAGAGTTTTTTGGCCTAAGTATATTAAAGAGAATTGAGTCAAAATCCCTCGTGGTCAAGGTTTTTCTTCCTATTGGGCCTAGGAAGTTTTCCTTGTAAAAATCTCGTGTGCTTGTCTCTTTCTAATTTCAAGTTTGTTTTAATTCCGCATTATAAATTGAAAATTTCTCCTCAACTACGACAATTCACCCCCCTTTTGTAGTTGCTCAAGTGTTTGTACTCGACTAACACAATAAAGTAGTTGTAGACCTCACCCAACCTCCAAAACACCTCTAAATGAGTACCAAGTGATGGTCTATTGATATTGACATCACCTTCAATCACAAAGGTCCTAAAATTGATTTCACCTTTTGCAAGAGGTTTCCCAGTCCTTCCCTTCCTCTCCTTGCCAATACTTCTATTTTATATTTATATAGACGTATTAAAAACATTTAGAAGAAAGCTAGTGATACATAACATTCTCCTATATAGCTCTAATGCAAATGCTCTTTTTCCATGACAACTCTTAATTGAAAAATTAAGATTGTATAGTAATTTTTCTTAAAATCCCGACTCAGAATTTACGATTCTACAATCCGGAAGGATCTCACCGATCCCGATCCTACGTAGGATCTTAATTTTTATATGATCTTTCAATCCTACCCAACCACAAAAATTTACATGGTAGGATCTTAATACGATTATATGATCCTACGACTCTACGGTATGATCATATCGTAAAAAATCAAAAAGTAATTTGACATATTATATTTCACATATTAGATCTTAGTTGCATGTTACTTCAATCTTATACTATTGAAAAACTATCACCATTTGCTAATGAAATTAATAAGTTATTATTAATATGTGTAAATTTTTTTACATGAGGTTCTCACCAGATTCCAGCATAATTATCTCTATTTTACCTTGTAGGATCTTACGATCCTACGATCTGATCCCACCGATTCGATCCTACCAACCCCTACGATCCAAAGTAGGATCCTGATCCTGATATGTGACCTTTTATATATATAGTGAGAACTTAATTTGGAGTGTTATATAACATTACTTTTTAGTATTTTAAAATAAAATATAATATAGGTTCTTATAATTATATGCTACAAAAAGACTTACAGAAGTAGTTAGATATCTAACACATTTATGGTAATAATAAAAGATTATTATAGACATATTCTAGTATCTTAATTCCTTGCAAATAACTATGCTAATTACTTTCATCTTCAAACTTTTAATGATTTATTTTTAAATATTATGCAATTACTTAACACGTCATTCATATCAATATTTTCTCACCAAATAAATAAATAAAAAACTAAGAATATGAGAAACGCCCGAGACACTTGCTAGTTACCTCCCTAAAATCTTATGGCAAAATAAAATGTACTCCCTCCGTCCCGAAATACTCTTAACACTTATCAGGACACGTAGTTTAGATGATTTTTTTTTTTTTTTGGTTATCAATTGTTATTTTTTATTAAAAAGGTAGATGTGATAGAAGTTAGCAGGTAGTAAAAGTAGTATTATTTTATTTGGTGGAGAGAGAGTGTGGACCAATGGTTAAAGTTGGTAGGTAATAGGAGTGATATTGTTTTATTTGGAGGAGAGAGAGTGTGAGTCAATGGTTAAAAGATAGAAAAATTGAAATAATAGTAGGCCTTATCCAATAATACAAGTGTAAATAATATAGTGTAAAGAATATTTTGGACAGAAGATAAAAAAAGAAGGGTGTAAAGACTATTCTGGGACGGATGGAGTAGCAAGAAAGAACAATGAAGAGAATAATCGAGTATATATATATATATATATAATAATATATATATATATATATTATATATATATATAATATATATATATATATATATCCATAGGTCAAACTATTTCGTGGATTAGATTGCACTCGAATTAATAATGTAATAGTAGGAGAGAGAAAGGGGTTAAGATAAATAAAGAAATAAAATGGGGTTAAAGTAGGAGAGAGAAAGGGAGTAAACTTGAATTAATAATGTAATAGTGGACCATATGATAGGGACATGAGAGGGTAAAAAGGGGAAAAAATTACAAATAAGAAATAAAGTAAAAGAGGGAAGATCTTTTGAAAACGCACTTAAACGAAAAGAGGGAAGATCTTTAGGAAACGGATGGAGTATGTATGTATGTACCACCTCTTAGAAAGAAAATAACTTAAATCAAAATACTTAATAGCATGGCGAAACATTTATACAAAACGTCTACCTCGAGCACACGCAATGGAGCCGTAGACAATCAAGTGCAATCTAATCCACGAAATAATTTGATCTATGTATATATATATATATATACTCCCTCCGTTTCCTAAAGATCTTCCCTCTTCCCATTTAAGTGCGTTTCCAAAACATCTTCCCTCTTTTACTTTATTCCTTATTTTTTTCCCTTTTTATCCTCTCATGTCCCTATCATATGGTCCACCATTACATTATTAATTCAATTTTACTCTCTTTCTTTCTCCTACTTTAACCCCTTTTTATTTGTTTATTTATCTTAACCCTTTTCTCTCTCCTACTTTACCCACTTCACACCCCACATAAATGGATCCTCCTTGGTATCTGTAGGAACAAAAACAAGGAAGATCTTTAGGAAACGGAGGTAGTATATATATATATATATATATAGAGAGAGAGAGAGAGGGGTAAGATCACATGAGAAAGAGATTAGGGTGAGAAGTGAGAAGAAATTACAGCCGTCTGATCTACCTAAACGGATTTCCCAGATTATCTCATTAATTCTCGCACGAAACAAAATTATTGCATTAAATGCCAATTTCCTCTTCCTTCTCTCTCGGTGAAATTTTTCATCAAACACCCATTACTCAACTGCAAAAGTTGGAAGAATTTCTCAGCATAAACTCACGAATTTGGAGGCAACAAAGGCAGACAAGTACCAAATAGTCAACGGAGAGAACTGATCATCTTTGTAGTCTAGATTGTTTTATGCTTTTATCAATGTTTTTTTATCTTAATTCTTACAACTTAATGATGATCGATTTAATTCGAATTATTTTGGGAATGTTATCAAACAAATCATATATAGCTTTTAGAGTTATATTAATGATTGTTTAGAGTTATAGGAATTACTTACTAGAGTTATACCAATACTTGTTTTAAGTTGTAATAAGTATTAATTGGAGTCATAGCAACATTTGTTTAGAGTTATAAGAATTATTATCTAGAGTTACAACAACCATTGTTTTAACTTATATGAAGTATAGAGTTATACCAATATCTCTTTAGAGTTATAATACGTACTCATTAGAGCTATATTGATACTTGATTAGAGTCATATATTATTGAACTAACACATGATGTTGAGAACCTATGTTTATTATAGCAATATTCGATAAATTCCTACTTGAGTTCAGGAAAGCAATTCATCATTTGTTAAAACAAAAAGTAATTTAGCATTTAAAATTGGAGAAATAAGATAAAGAAGCAGAAAACTCCTATCATCATCAAATTTTGGAGACAATTCTAATCAAACCATGTAAAGTTAAAAGTGTAACAATCAACATCTTCATAGCCATTTTCAGACTATAACAATGTCAAATACCCCTCCAAAGTTTAAGCTTAAGTTAACCCGTAGCAGCTAAGCTGGGCATATAAAAAACGATGAGTTGAGATTGGGTTTCTATTGCAAGCTTTGTCCGCCATTATTATCGAAAACCAGAGAAAATTTGCGTCTGCTTCATCCCGGCGATAGTATTTTCTATTGCCGCCTCTTCCTCCCCTTGTTTGAGATCCATTCGCCATTGTTGTTGAATATTAGATATATTTAGGAAAGAGAAATACTGAGGTGAGAGAGTAGGAGTGAGAGGTACGTTCAGGACATGATAGATTGAAGTGAGAGAGTGGGAACAAGAGAGAGAAAGCCAGAACACTAGGATTTTTTCAACCATTTGATTTTGCCGATCTAATGACCGTGTTTATTCTCACTTCTCACCATAATGTCCATTCTCACATGAACTCATTTATATATATATATATATATAATATATATATATAAATATATATATATATATATATATATATATTATATATATATATATAAAGAGAGAGAGAGAGAGAGAGAGGCAAGATCACATGAGAATGCTCCTTACATCAGAAATGAGAATGAATCTCAGCCACACGATTGGATAGAGTTACAACACTTATTCATTAGAGTTATATCCCTCTAAAAAATTTTGAATTCAAAAAAAAAATTATTTCTTTTATTTTTTTTTTTCAAATATTTTGGTTTTGAAGTTACATCACTTTTTCATTAGAGTTTCATCACTTATTCATAAGAGTTATAGTGTGTAAAATTCAATCTCATTTCTCATATAAGCATGCATTCTCATATGAATATATATATATATATATATATATATATATATATATATAGGAATGTGATCTTGTGAAAACCACTAGCTAATCTGAAAATTGAAAACAAGTAATCTCAACTGTTAGATTAACCATAGTATAATCTAACGGACGAAATTCATTCACGGATGAGTTTTGAGCAAAAAATCAAGCGCTTTCTCTCAGAGCAAAATTCCAGATCAAACTTTCTCTATCCTCTTCTCCTCTCTCTCTCCTTCGTTTATCTTCTGAAACTCAGAAATTTTCTCTCTCCTCTTTCCTTTCTCCTTCGTTTATTCCAGATCAAATTTTCTCTCTCCTCTCTCCTTTCTCCTTCATTTATTCCAGATCAAACTTTCTCTCTCCTCTTCTCCTCTCTCCTTTTTCCTTCGGTTATTCCAGATCAAAATTGCAGATCAAGCGAATTTCAGATCAAAATTCGAGTAAGATTTCCTCTGTTTTTTTGTTTTAGATTTAGTTTATTTTCATTTACAATTTATTTTTTTGAGTTATGTGATTTGATGAGTAATTGTTAATTTTCTAATAATTTTGAGCTCATTTTGGTTATCATTATCAGATCTTCAACTGAATTTTGGAATCTAGTAATTTTTGATCGAAATTGCCAAGAGATCTTCATTTTCCATTTCTGAAGATAAGCTTGCTGAGATCTTGCAAGCTGCTCCTAGTGTCGTGGACATGCCTTCTCTTGGCAGTGGCACCCCTTCGAACTTTGGAGAATTAGTGCGAGGAAGTAATCAAACTGATAATTATGATAATGAAGATAACATGATGGACTACTTTGAGAAAGAGGTAATAGTTGATGCTTATTGCCAGTTGTCGGTAATTTTCTAATCCCGCTCAAGTCAATTTCTCCCATTTCTTGCAGGTTGAAGCAACTTTCCAAAGAGTTGTGCAAATAAATATCAAGGATGAGAATGTGATATTGGAAGTAAATTCGCTACAGTAAATTGTCCGTTGTATATTACTGCTTACTCTGTCCATAATTACTTGAAAATGTATCCTATAAGTAATTTGATGAACTCTGTGGTTGGTTTTTGAATTATTTGTCGTCTTCAAATTTGATCTGTTTGGTTTGCGATTTTGAAAGATCTACCACATTTTTCGTAATTAATGTATTTATTTGAATTATTTGTAGCAGATTTTGATTGCGCTGGACAAAAATGAAGAGATATGTTTATATCAATGATGATGAATCCATGCGTGAACTTTTTTTTGACAATCACATATCGAACAGGAAATATACATTCGTAATTTCTTGTATTTTTTATTGATAGTTAATTTTCTTTTTCTTTATCAAGCATTTGTTGTTGCGAAATTAAATGTTATTCCAAGTGTTGATAAATCGAGTTATTGATGTTTTGATATTTTTTTGTAATTACCTTAGAAGTGGAAAAAGTTACTCTTATAGCATATAAAGTTATCCTAAAAGTGCTAAAAGTTACCCTTGAAATATATAAAATTATCCTAAAATTTCTAAAAGTTACCCTAAAAATGGTAAAAGTTACCCTAAAAATGGTAATAGTTACTCTTATAATAAATAAAGTTATCCTTGAAATATGTAGAACTACCCTTAATATAATAAAGTTACCCCAAAACTGACAAAAGTTACCCTAAAAGTATTAAAAGTTACCCTAAAGGGGTTAAAAATTACCCTTGTTTTGGGGTAACTTTATTATATTAAGGGTAGTTCTATATATTTCAAGGGTAACTTTATTTATTATAAGAGTAACTATTACCACTTTTAGGGTAACTTTTACCAATTTTAGGACAACTTTTAGATTTTAAGGGTAACTTATTTTAACTTTGATTATAGTTAAACCTATGTAGGATTCGACCCTACATCGTTGTGTCTTACACAATGTTTTGCCAATTGGGATAATAGGTTATATAACTATGTAGTAGGGTAAGTCAGAGTCGATCCCACAGAGAGAAAATTATTTTATGATTAGTCCTTAAATAATGGTAAGACTAAAGGAGATTAATATGAAGAATAATGGTGGAATTAAACTATACGAATCAATATATAAATAAAAGACTCTACAGTTAAGTATCCCCACTAGCACGAAGTAATACAAAATAATTTCTGCCCCAAACTAATCAATTAAATGTTCACAAGGAAAAGTACACCCTATAAAGTACCATAGACCTCTCCCGAGTATCTATGGCTTCTCTAATATGCAGTCAAGCCTACTCCCGTGGAATCATGCAAATTAAAGACATTAAACACGACACTTTAACTTCCTAACAATTCATTCTACCTACTCTCGTGGAGAACTTCATGTCCTTAATTGAAATACTCAAATCCGTCAGAATCCAACTCCCGTTGTGATCAAGACAATGGAATCATAACAATACTAGTTATCCCTAATCTAGTATTGGCATATGCACAATCAATTAAGCAAGAACAATTAATAATTAATATGAGAATTTAAAGAAACAATCATCAATTAAATCATACTAGGGTTTAACTTAACCATAGATAAAAGAAACTACTCTATCATGAAATAAATAATTAAATCTAAAACTATAAAAGAAAACATAATTAAAGAAATCAATGAAAGAAACTAATAGAACTCATGAATTAATGAAAAAGAATAAAAACTAGGGTTTACACTAAAAACTAGAGAGAAAAAGAGGAGAGAGAAAACTAAGACCTAAAACCTAGAAAGAAATAACGTGAGAGGGAGGAGGAGAGCGAAATAATGAAAACCTATCTAAATAAATATTCAATAACCTAATATGACTTGGAAAGTAATTTACAAGATAAGGAAAGTCTTAAATAAATCATTAATAAGCGGATTAGTGATCCGCGCGTACGCGTGGCAGATTCCAGCAGAAACAGTGCAATCTTCCGAAAGGCATAACTCCTTGACTAGAAGTCTCCTCGGGGCGTGCCACCTATCGTTGGAAAGATCTGCAAGTCTAGTTTCCAAATCTGCTGGAATGATTTTCCGCTTCGTTTTTGCTCAAACTCGTATTATGACATAACCATACGATCCTTATTCATTGTAGCTTCTTTCCACATGCTCCTAATCCTCAAGTTTAGCTAATCATACTCCAAATACGTCACCAATGCCTGAAATTCATCAACAACAAGAAAACATACCGAATAGGAGTAGAAAAACATAACTTAAGAATATACTGCAATAATGAACCTAAATATGAAACTAAATGCTCTAAAATGCAGCCTAAATGCATCTAAAAACTATATATAAAAACGACTTATCAAACTCCCCCAAGCTAAACCATTGCTTGTCCTCAAGCAATAAGACATAAACATCGAAAAAGTTAGACAACCTATAATATAGGACTACAACAGGGCTAAGCATTCAATTGAAAACAGAAGAGATATAATCACTACACAAACCAAGTATCGAAACAATCTCGAACAAAGCCGCATAGCATATCATGTATCGCAATCGACTCTCCAATCATACCACAAACCATCTCCCCCAAGCTGGATTTAACAAACATGACAGACCTCACTATAGTTATGTGCACTCAAATCTCTTATGTGTTTAAGGGTTAAATAATGACTCTCAACCTAAATCAGTCGACTCAGATGAAGCAAATACTCTTTAACTTTGACTTTTTGACTCACTTAATACTCAACAATACAATACATAATGATCAAGAGGACTTTTAAGGGTTGTAATGGGGCTGGGTTAAAGGTATGGAAATAATTTGGGAATTGTGGTGGAAAAACCAAGAAGGGGAGCATCATATAACTGAAAACATGACCATAAAAGGTCATACAACTCCATCAACACCAACAATCTCCAAATCTAATCAACAACCTTTTTCACTTAAGAAACTCAATCATAACCCTTTTTATTTCACTTTATTCACAACTTTTTTTTTCCACTTCTTTTTCATTTCATTTTTCACTTTTTTTTTCAAACTTTCATTTCAATTTCCAAGCTCACTAAACATAATTTTCATTCTTCTAACCACAAATAGAGCACTTTAATTCAATACAAGCTAAACCAAAACTAATACTCGCTCCCCCAAGCTAGGCTTGGGACAAGAATCAAATGAGGTCAATGGCTTGTAATGTAGGCATCAATCAACAAAGTCAGAAAAGGCTCAGCGGGGCTAAAGGAAGGATAATATGAAAACAAGAATAACTCTGGAGCTAAGATCATCAAATGAAACGCCTCAATCATATCAAAATATATGCACTATCAAATATCAAGGAGTACCAAGTCAAAGTCAAGATCAATGCAACAACAGAAACTAATCACACATGAAAGAACAAAACTGACACAGATACGTCAGTTTATAGGCACAAAAGCTCACTTAGGTAGAGATCAATCTGCATAGTATGTTAAACGAGCCAGGAGAGATCAATCAATCTTACCACAACAATCATTGCAAAACAATCATGCTATGAAGTATCATGAACAAGATGAGTGACACTTAACAAATGTAGTAAAATATCAACAAGGTTCTCAAAAAGTTTTAGCAGTAGTCCCATAGATGCAACTAAAATGAGATGAAATCTAATATGAGATGAAATATGCTAATGCAACTAAGAAAGCAGTACAATTTTTTTGGTTACACGTAAACTTCCACTTCTAATAAGCAGTACAAACCGTGCAACATCCTATGAAAGCAATGAAATCTACACTAAAAAGCAATAAAAGATAGAATATTCCTCCCCTTAAGCTAGAATTTGCAGTGTCCTCACTGCAAAAACCAGTTCAGAGAAAGAACGAAAACCAACCCCTGGATCACCAAATCACCAAAGTCGCACACCAAAAGCCACAACACCACAAAAAGTCCACAATCCAAAAATTCAATCAATGTGTTGAAAAGATTCTCAACAAGAGGGCATCAAAAGAAAAATCCAACCAAAAATTTTGAAGTCATATCAAGAATATTAAGAATACAAAATATAAAAGCTTACTATCCAATTGAAGTATCGAATAAGCTTAAAAATCATATTGCACGACTTCTTGAAGACTAACTTGAACTTTTTGCTGCCTTTTGCACAAATCCTACAACAATCATCAATTAAAGAAAGAAAAAAAAAATAGATGATAATAGGAAAAGGTAATAATAAAAGAAGAGAAAAAAAATGAAAAGAAAAAAAAAATCAGACTAATTCAAATGAAAAGAAAAAAGAAGAAAGGAAAGAAAAAGGGCGAAAAAGGAA
The DNA here is from genome assembly GCF_026745355.1 of Beta vulgaris subsp. vulgaris. NCBI lineage: Eukaryota > Viridiplantae > Streptophyta > Magnoliopsida > Caryophyllales > Amaranthaceae > Beta > Beta vulgaris. Next base: position 15,858,000 of record NC_079209.1, read on the forward strand.
GAAAGAAAACGGGGGGAAAAGGAAGAAAGAAAAAGAATCAGAGGGAAGCGGGTCTTGGCTGAAGAAAACGGAAGGTGGGATGATGGTGGTGCGGTGGTTGATGTTGGTTGGCGGCAGACACGAACAGGGGACAAAGGGAGGGAGTAGCACTGTAGCAGACGTGAAGAGGAGAAGAGGAAGTGGTGCGTGTATGTGTCGGTTCGTAGTGGTCGTGCAGGGGCGGAGGACAGGAGGAGAAGAGGCCGTTGGTGTGGTGATGTTGCGCGACCGATGTGGGATCAAGAGGAGGATGGTGACGGTGTTCAATGGTGGGGATGGTGGTGCGGCGAATTCCGGCCAGAGTAGGTGGCGTAAAGGGAGGGTGGCGTAAAGAGTGGTTGAAGATGGGGGGTGGAGGTGTCGGCCGGTTTATGGTGGTGGTGTAGGGGTGAGAGGTGGGGTTCGCGTGCGGTGATGGTGCGATGTTGGCCGGCAGTTCGTCGGAGAGGAAGGGGTTGTGCGGGGATTCTCCTCCGTGCGGTGCTTTTTTTTTTTTCTTTAATATTCTTTTCAATTTCCACCTACAATCACAAGAACCAACAACACACCAAAAGTCACACACAAAGAATGAAAAAAAAATAAAAAGGAAAGAAAAGAAGAAATAAACTAAGTTAAAATTCGGGTTGCCTCCCGAAAAGCGCAAATTTAAAGTCTTGCATGACCGTTTAAGATTAGTAGACCACTCATAATAGTTCAATGCTCGAAGAAGCTTATCATATGTTTCTGCAAACATCTCAGAGCATATTATATAACAGTGAAAAGGAAAAATGAAAAATGTTAGTCCTAAAAAATTATTAAAACTACAAAAAGAAAAATCAAACGAAAAGTTATATTTACGAGAAGAAAAAGAAAAATCGTTAGTCTTTTTACATGACTGAAAAGAAGGAAAAGAAACGAATTGTACATTATTTACATTATCATGAAAGTCATTCGAAATGGGAGAAAGAAGGAACGATGGAGGATATAATATAGGGGAAGAAGATATAATATCAAGTTTCTTAGAGAATGGAACATGAGACTCAAAAACAGTAGGTGATACCGATAAAGACTCATAAATCACCTCACGCTCAACTTGACTTTCCTCCAAAGAGGAAATTTCAACCATGGCTTCTTCCTCCTGCAAAACATCCATCACATTAGTCGTTCTTTAATCTTTTCATCATCCCAATAGCTCTCATTTATTATCCACCCCTCATTATCATCATAAATAAACGGATCAGGGCTAGAATTCTGAGCAGATTGACATTCAAATTGGGAAGAGGGGTCGAAACCATCTATTAATGTCACATCACAAGAAGAAAAATCATGAGAAGTAGACTGACAATTAGAACAATAAGGGGGTGGTGACATGTAAGTTTGGGGTGAAAGAGCAGATGAAGACATCTCCCACTCATAAGTATCTCTAGCCAACCACCCAATTAAATCCCAACAATAATCAGGCGATTGGAATAGAAATCCTCCATCACACATAGATTCTACCACCATCCTAGTTTCTTCTATTTAACCCCTCATAAATCACTAGGCACATATCCCATAATCAATTCCATGATTAGGACCTATAAAATCACCAAGTCTGTGATAGTATTTCCAAAACAATTCATTCTCATATTGAGGAAAAGAAAAAATTGCTCTAGAATTACTAGCATATACATGGGATTCACAAAACATATGAGGTAATTCAGGAGAACTCATGCAAAAATTGGGAGGATTTTGATATGATGCATCAAAACTGTAAACATGAGCTAATAACAATAAGATAAGTTGAGCAACTAACGATTTTATATATACATTCCAAGTAATTAAAATACAAAAAGTAAAGTATTATATGGGTAACTTATACATTGATAAGGGTAACTAATAAGATAATTTGAGCAACTAACGATTTTATATGTACATAACAACTAAATAATAACACACGTTACATTGACTATCGCCTTTCATCTTTATCAAATAAAAAATAATGTTTGGGAGACAGCCAATACAAACTTAATCATGCATGGAGAGCATCAGCATGGGAGTGCCTACAGTAGCATGGCCTATGCAGTCTGACCAGCCTAAAAATAGCATCTTGATAAGTCCTAAGAATTGGTTTGTTGGTTATTGTAAGTAACCTGCTTATTTCGTCAATTTGTTCAATTCACTCACTATCTTAGCCACACTAAGATTTTTTTATATTGTTGTTGTGTACTAAGATATTTAGAACTTATAATTTGCACTATAGTGGAACTAGGATGTTTTTTGCCGCCACTAACCTTTGTGTTGATATTCTGCTTCTCTTTATGTAGAGAAAATGGTTGGAAAAGGTGGCAGTAGCCAAGATTACCGAGGCTGTCTACCTGATGGGAAGGAGGTAGCAGTCAAAATATTGAAGCCATCAGAGGATGCGTTGCAGGAGTTTATTGCTGAAATTGAGATCATTACAACGATTAATCACAAGAATATCATATCCTTATTTGGCTTTTGCTACGATGAATGGAGTCTAATCCTAGTCTATAATTTCTTGTCAAGAGGAAGCTTAGAAGATAATCTTCATGGTATGCTACAACATTATGTTTTCTACTATATGAATTTCAAATCTGCTGATTCTTGTTGCCTAACAGATACTCTATGTTGTAAAACAGGTTATAAGACTAATGCAGGAGGATTTATTTGCAGTCACAAGGAGAAAACTTAGAAAGGTGACACACATACTTCATACTAACAGGTCAACAATGAAAAAATAGGGCTACATCGAATAAAAAAGGGCTACATACAATATAAATAGGGCTATATTTAATAAAATAAATCAACCTATGTAGGATTCGAACCTACATCCTTTGTGCAATTGCACAATGCTCTTCCAGTTGAGCTAATAGGTTTGCAATATAAATGGAACTAATAAGTAATATCCTTCCTTTTTCTTTAAACCTCTTTCACCAATATCCTTCCTTTACTCTCGACACCATAAAGTAGAAATCTAGCAGTTGTTTGCACAATGCTTATGGATTGTAAGTCACCCCAGCCAGACCTATCTTGTTCTACTAATCATGCTCTTATAACTTGACAATCCAATCTTCCAAGCGTGGCAAAATTGTTCCACCATCTGCAGTAAACCTAAAAAAGGATTTCGTTAATAACCAATTGTATAGACCGGTGAGGTTGTTAAAGAAACTTGAAGCTTTGAGAAATCAAGGAAACAAAGCAAGCTGTTCATGAAAAGTGTCATACACATCTGGCTATAACTAAACATCTTTATCACAGAATAACCAATTGGTAACTAATC